>NC_090317.1:16784300-17084300 GCF_039906515.1 Pseudorca crassidens | reverse complement strand
TGTCTATACACTAATAATGAACTACAAGAAAGAGAAATTGAGAAAAAATCCAATTTACAATTGCATAAAAAAGAAAAAAATACCTAGGAATAAATTTAATCAAAGAGGTGAGGGCTTCCCTGGTGGCGCAGTGGTTGAGAGTCCGCCTGCCGATGCAGGGGACACGGGTTCGTGCCCCGGTCCGGGAAGATCCCACATGCCGCGGAGCGGCTGGGCCCATGAGCCATGGCCGCTGAGCCTGCGCGTCCGGAGCCTGTGCTCCACAACGGGGGAGGCCACAACAGTGAGAGGCCCGCGTACAGCAAAAAAAAAAAAAAAAAAAAAAGAGGTGTAAAATCTGGAAAGATATCCCATGCTCATAGATTGGAAGAACTAATACTGCTAGAATTCCATACTACCTAAAGCAATCCACAGATTCAATGCAATCGCTGTCAAAATTCTAATGGCATATTTCACAAAAATAGAAAAGACAATCCTAAAATTTGTGTGAAGCCACAAAAGACCCTAAATAGCCAAAGCAAGATTGAGAAAAGAAGAATAAAGCTGGAGGCATCATACTAAACTAAACTATACTAAACTAAACTATACTATACTAAACTAAACTAAACTACACTAAAGTTATAGTAATAAAAACAGTATGGTATTAGCCTAAAAACAGACACATAGATCAATGAAACAGAATAGAGAACTCAGAAGTAAACCCATGCATACACGGTCCATTAATTCATGACAAAGGAGCCAAGAACACACAATAAGGAATGGATAGTCTCTTCAATAAGTGGTGTTTTTCAAACTGGATGGCCACATGCAAAAGAATGAAGCTGGACCCCTATCTTACACCATACACAAAAATCAACTCAAAACGGATTAAAGACTTGAATGTAAGACTTGAAACCCTAAAACTCCTAGAAGAAAACATAGAAAAAGTTCCTTGACACTTGTCTTGGCAATAATGTTTTGGATATGACACCAAAAGCACAGGCAAGAAAAGCAAAAACAATCAAGCAGGCCTGCATCAAACTATAAAGCTTCTGCACAGCAAAGGAAACCATCAACAAAATAAAAGGCAACCTACGGAATGGTAAAAGTATTTGCAAATCATATATCTCATAAAGGGTTAATAGCCAAAATATTTAAACTCCTACAACTCTATAGCAAAAAACAAAAAACTGATTTAAAAAATGGGCAGAGGAACTGAATAGACATTTTTCCAAAGAAGACATACAGGTGGCCAACAGGTATATGAAAAAGTGCTCGACATCACCAAGCATCATGGAAATGCAAATCAAAACCAACGTGAGGTATCACCTCACACCTCTTAGAAAAGCTGTCATCAAGAAGACAAGAGACAACAAGTACTGGAGAGGATGTGGAGAAAAGGAAACCCTTGTGCACTGAGGCTGGGAATGTAAATTGGTGCAGCCACTATGAAAAACAGTATGGAGCTTCCTCAAAAAAGTATAAATAGAACTACCATATGATCCAGCAATTCCACTTCTGGGTATACATCCAAAAGAAATGAAAACAGGGTATCAAAGAGATATATGCACACCCATGTTCACTGCAGTATTATTCACAATAGCCAAGACATGGAAATAACCTAATTGTCCATTGATGGATGAGTGGATAAAGAAACTGTGGCATATATACACAATGGAATACTATTCAGTCATGAGAAAGAAGGAAATCCTGCCATTGTGACAACATGGATGGACCTTGAGGCCATTATGCCAAGCGAAATAAACCAGTAGAGAAAGACAAATACTGCATGGTATCACTTACATGTGGGATCCTAAAAAAAGGTCAGACTCTTAGAGACAGAGAGTAGAAAAGTGGTTGCCTGAGGCTGAGAAGCGGAGGAAATAGAGAGAGGTTGGTAAAACGGTACCAACGTTCAACTATAAGATAAATAAAGTCTGAGCATCTAAGGTAAAACACAGTGACTTTGGTTGATAACACTGCATTATATAATTGAAATTTGCTAAGAGAGTAGAACTTAAATGTTCTACCCCCAGAAAAAAAGATAAATATCTGAGGTGATGAATATGTTAATTAACTAGATGCTGGGAATCCTTTCACAATGTATACATATATCAAATCCCCATGATGTATACTTTAAATCTCTTACAATTTTACATCTCTCTCTCTCTCTCTCTCTCTCTCTCTCTCTCTCTATATATATATATATATATATATATATATATTTAGAATAGTTCACTATTATTGAGGCTTTTATGTTACTAAGCACTAGGCTAAGCATTTTTGTAAGCATCATTGCATTTGATCTGCAGAACAATCCTGTCAGGAAGGTGCAATTATTATCCTCGTTTTACAGATGATGGAATGGACGCTCGGTGGGGTTCACTTGGCCAAGGCCATATAGTCAGTAAGTAATGAAGCTTGCCTTCTCGTGGCCTCACCTATCTTGGTACATGGGTATGGAGAGGTACATCATAAGCAAACATACGAATTTGTCAATGTACAAAAAGAGAAATAGAGAGAGAGTGAGAGAGAGAATAATTTACATCAAGTGGGCCATTCTATTCACCATCCCGCTCAATAAGCTTTGCCCTGGAGTCAATGTGAACTGGAAAATGTGAATCCCTCAGATGGTGTTGGTTCCTGTGGGCCGCTCACTGTGTGATTCTCATGTTTAAATGTATATGCTTTATAAATTTAACATGGCCCCTAAATGCAAGCTAATTAGCTTAGTTCTTGACTAAAGAAAGAGTGATCTGGTACAAAGTTAGAGGGAAAAATGAAAACAAGCCCGTGTTTGACTTACTGGAAAATAGTATGTCTGTCTCCAATATAGCACCTTTCAGAGAAACTTCTGAGGGGTATTTTGTCTATAAATTATTATTATTATTGCTCACCAGGATCCTAACCCCTCATAAGATAGGACTTCTCCACACTTGTGTTGTTTCTTCAACTGGTGTGAAAACTCTGTGTGAGTAGAGCCTGTGTCATAAACTTCTTCTTGGTATTCCCCCAAGTGCCTAGCAAAGTGACTTGAAAATAATAGGAGCTGAACTAGTCAATGTCGAAGGTTATTCATTAGACACATTTTCACATTTTAAAGTTTAAGGTTCATGAGACACCTCTAAGCTCCCCAGAAAATGGAAGGGAAGATTCACGTTATCACATATATCCCACAACTTGTTGGCATCCTCTGTGCTATTTCTAGAAATGGAATCTGTCTGTTCCCATCCTTAGCTGGATCAACTGAGCACCTGGCAGTTTCCTATTGATGCCTGTTCAGCTGTCACCTTCAAACTCCTGGTTCTGTTTGCTCAATGCGTCTCCTAGAGCAGGCCTGACTATTTTGGGTCTAAGCTACAGCTGTCGGCGTTTCAGGCGTACCTCACGTATTTCTAGAATTAGTTGGAAATATTTGAAGCCTGAAAAAGTAACTATAATGTTCTGAGTATGAAGGAAATATTTAGGCAAGTATCAACTGGCAGCCCATAAAGCTAACTAAGAAGACTCGAGTCCCCGGTGATAAAACGAGATGAGAACAACACAGCCAGGCCATCTTGGGTTACTTGCATTTTAGTAGCATGGGGTGAGTTACCAAACTATTTATGTTATTTTTATTAGCGTGTGATTAAGGAATTGACCAAATGTGAGACCGTTTGCTATAAATGTGAAATGACAGACTGACTGAACATATTTGCTTTGCTCTAATAGACAGCAATCATAGTCCCTCAATTTAAAAAGTCATTCTGGTTATACACATGTCCTAGGGATACTTTGAAAGTCAAGTTGTACCTCTTGACCTCATTCTTTTTAATTTTTGATAATAACTTCTGCTCTCCAATCTGATAAGGTACAGTATTGACCTGGAGCAATTATACTGTGGCTCTGAACCAAATTATTAAGATATGATTAGTTCTCTTGGAGGAAGAGTAGAGAGTGAAAGGAAAAGTAGAGAGTAAATTTTATGGAATGGCTAGGCACCAAGGCAAGATGAAGGTGATGGAGACTTCTTTAGCTTCCAAGATCAAATTAAATTTAGTGATTTAATATTGGCCAGATCAATCATCTATTCTCTTACATTTAACAGTTATTTCGGATTCTTGTATTTGGGTGTGTTGGGGGAAGTGTCAAATTCCTCTTCAATTTTGCCTTTTAACAATGTTATCAATACCTTTTAACAGTTTTGTTTTTGTAATGTGTAATGGCAAAAACAAAACCTAAAAATAACCAACAAACCCTCTGTCATCGAGATCCTTTGGATAAAAGCTATTAGTGGAACTAAAGGCTCTGGAGATGAAGGAGGAAGTGACTGTGGTGCCGGTGAGACAAAGACCATGGGCCCAATCCTTGAAAGGATCTATTATCTTCACTGTCTGTGTTTGTTACAGACTGCTTTCCAGATGATTCTGATGCAGGTAGTCCAGGGACCCCACTTTGAGAAATACTATTTCAGAGACTAAACATAGTCATGCGCATAGTCTAAATAAAATTAAAACCTTAAGAGTCATTGCCTTTAGATTCTTTTTAAATTTTACTTTTCATGGGGATATGTGCCTTTGTGATAATTCTAATCCTGCTTCCTTCTAGTCAGTATATTATTGATAAAGAGACCACTGACTTAGATCATGTGTTGGAGAACTTCAAAACTTACATTTCCAACCCTAGTACTGATTTGCAGTCTAATCTTGACTTAATCAGTTAGTTATGTTCCCCTTTTGTAAATTGAAAGTCCATCTAAGAAACATCTGGTAAGTTTTGGATGAAAAACACTGAGAAAATTCTTGTGTCACAAGATGGCTTTTTTTTCTCTACCTAGGGTTTCCAGATTTAGAGGGAAAAAAAAAGATGCCTAGTTAAATTTGAATTTCAGATAAACAATGACTTTTTTGGCATAAGTATGTCTCATGCAATATTTGGGATATACTTATACTAAAAAGTCATTGGTTATCTGAAATTCAGATATAACTGGGCATCCTGTATTTTATCTGGCAACCCCATCTCTACCACCATCCTTTTCCTGGAGCCTGTGCTTTCCACGACTTGGGCAACAGAAGAGAGTATCTTGTAAGTCAAGGCCAGGAAGAAAATGAGCACTCATTTAGCATAATACAGTACAGGAGGAACGCGAGCAGGAGATTAACCTTCCACATTGGAGCAACGTAGGTACCTTCTGGTGAGGGGAGTAGGAGGCTAACGTGGGAGAGTGGAGGGGAGGCCAGAGAGTGATTGGCAAACACATATATGAAATCCCAAAGAGTGTTCAATCAGTTATTCAAAGATCATAATCCGACTTGCTTTTTACATAGCCACTGGAAAACAAAAAAAAAGAGAGCCAAGGACTTCTTCAAACAGAGGCTTCCATCATTTTCTACTGCCACCACCAAAAGGAATGAGGCATTTCTGTACCAAAGAGCACAATCTTTGGAACCACAGCTTGACTCTTCTATTAACTCCTCTATCCATCCACAATCGTGAGTCAAGAATTTAGATTGCAGAAATCACTGTGCTCTCTGGATTCCACAGGCTCCTCTCCCTGCAGGTCAGGTTTTGCAAGGGGCTCTCAGCTTATGCTATGCTGCCCTGTTTCGAAAAACCCAGCTCAACTCCTTTCTTTCCCCAAAGGCATGGGTCTTTCTTCCTTGCAGCTCCTATCAGTCTTTACCTCCTAGTTCATTTTTCCTGCCTGCAGCTCTCCAAGAGCCAACATATCTCTTTGCTATCATTCTGATCTTCCTGCCCAAATATGGATTTACAATGGCAAAGCAACTGCTTTACTCAGAATTCAGCCAAACAGGGGTACTTGGAGGTCATAGGTAACTGATATGGTGATGGTGGTTTCAAAAATTAAAAGAATTTTCTTCCTGATAAAAAGAAGGTATGCTCATTGTTTATAAATTCAAAACATATATAAAAGAAAGGAAAATTAATACTTAATCACAAGACCCAGAGATAACCACTCTGAACCTTTCGGTGAGCGTTTTTCAACATTCATTCATTCCTTCAAAAAAATTTATTAGTGCCTACTAAGTGCTAAACACTGTTTTAGATTCAAGGGATACATCAATAAACAAAGTAGAAAAACAAAACTCTTACCTTCATGACAGCATTTACATACATACACATAAATACATATAATTTTACATTAAATTTACATATAATTTTACATCATACTGTATATGCAATTTTGTAACCTGCTCTTTCATGTAAGAATGTGTTGTGGCCCTCTTTATATGTCAATAAATGTTGATTTATGCCATCCTTTTAATGTCTGCCTGGCATATTCTATAGTATATATGCACCATGACTTATTTAATCATCTCCCTAAAGAAATTTATTTCCAATTTCTGCTATTATAAAAATTCTGTGATGAGCATACTTGTACATGTATATCTCTGCGTGTTTGTCCAATCATCTTATTAGGATAAATTCCTGGTTTTACTCCTGCTTACTTGCTGTTTCTTCTCAGTCTTTTCTGCTGTCTTTCCCATCTGTTTCACCTCTAAATGTTAAAGTATCCCAAGGCTAAAGCCTTAGCCCTCTTTTCTAGTTTCACTATGGCCTAGATTATCTCATACATTCCCATGACTTTAAACAGTATCTATATGCTGATGACTTCCAAATTTATCTCTACAATCTTGACATCTCCTCTTGAGCTCTAGACTCATATATCCATCTACTTTCTTGTAATATCCAGTTTATCTGTCACAGAATCTTAAATGTAATGTGACCAAAAGAGAACTCTTAATTTTACCCCAAAATATACTCCTACCTTGGCCTTCCATACTTTAGAAAATGGCGTCACCATCCACATAGTTAACTCCAGCCTCAAACAAGGCGTCATCCTAATTTCTCCTTTTCTCTTTACCCTCAGTCCCCATATAATGAATCTTTCAAGTCTTTTCAAGTCTCTCTCTAAAACAGAGTTCAAATCTGCCCCTTTCTGATGTTAAAAAAAAGAACAGACAAGCATGCTTTATCATATATTGAATGAATATCGTTATGAGTTTCAAAAGCTTTTAAAATTTTTCCACATAATAGATAATAGGTTGCTCATGTTTCTTCAGTGTTTTAGGTTTACAAAGTGTTTTCATGTTCATTATCTCTGTGAATTCTCTTGACAGCCCTGCTTGCAATGTAGATGATGTTTCTTTCATTTTAGAGATGATGGGCTTGAAATTCCATAAATTTGGGATGTGTATAAGTTACTCAGCTTGCTGATGACAGAGGCAGGATTCAAACCTTTGTCTTCAACCTTCAGAGTGCATGGTAATCCCCTGCAGTTCTTGTTAAAGCTGTCTTCTGGGTCAGAGTTTCTGATTCAGTAAATTTAGGTGGAGGTCTAATAATGTATTTCCAACAAGTTCTCAAGTGATACTGATATTGCTAATCCAAAGACCCACCCACTGGTGTAGCCAGTCCTAGACCCAGTCTATCTGTATTCTTGTCTGGTCTCTCTTAAAGAATAGGGATATTCCACAAGCAAGTGCTTTGCCTAATCCCTTTTCTCCATAAATCCTCTTTATATTTAGCAAATTGTTAAAGTACTATCTTGTGTTTTCAGTTTGTCCACATCAATGATGCTTTTAAATACAAAAAAAATCAACACATATGTATCAACTCTATTGAATGAAGTGTATATCATTTTGTTATGTTAAAAAAAATCTGCCCCTATTTACTGCTACATTCACTTGCTACCATCTTAATCCAAGCCACTATAGCCTGTCATCCAGGCTACTGCATTAACCTCCTAACTGGTCTTTCTGTTTCCCCTGTTGCCCCTCTACCATCCTTTCTTTACACAGTATCCAAAGTTATCTTTTAAAGATAAAAATGAGATCTTGTTGCCTCCATGCTCAAAACCCTCTAATGGTTTCAAATCAAACTCAAGATCAAATAAAAACTCATCCCCCAAAGGATAAACCCAAAGAAATCCAGGCAGAGATACATAGTCAAACCTCTGAAAGCTAAATAAAAAGAAAAAATCTTGAAAGCAGCCAGAGAGAAATGATACCTTAAGTAGAAGGAAAAAACAATTCCAATGTTAGTGGATTTCTCTTCAGAACCTATGGAGGTCACAAGGAAGTGGCACAATGTTTTTCAAGTGCTGAAAGAAAAGAACTGCTAACACGGAATTCTACATCCAGCAAAAGTATCCTTCAGGAATGAAGGGGAAATCAAGACATTCTCAGATGAAGGAAAATTAAAAGAATTTGTCACTAGTAAGCCAACCCTTAAAGGATGGCTAACAGAAGTTCTTCAGACAGAAAGAAATAATAAAAGAAGGAATCATAGAACATCAGGAAGGAAGGAAGAACAAAGAAAGAACAAAAAAATGGGTACATACAATAGGCTTTCCTTCTCTTGAGTTTTCTAAATTATGTTTGATGATTGAAGCAAAAAGTAAAACACTGTCTGTTTCTCAATGTATGTAAAGGAAATACTTAAGACAATTACATTATAAACTGTGTGTGTGGCGGGAGGTAAAGGGACATAAAGAGAAGCAAAAATTTTATACTTTGCTCTAATAGGTAAATGACACCAGTGGACTGTGATAAGTTATGTATATAGCTATATGAAGAGATACACCGAAACATCTGTAGATAAATCAAAATGAAATTCTAAAAAATGTTTAAGTAACCCACAGGAAAACAAGAAAATGAAGACAAAAGGCAGAACAAACAGAAAACGCCCAAAACAGAGACAACTAAAATGTCCCTCAATAGGTGAATGGTTCAACAAAGTGTAGTACATCCATACCATGGACTATTACTCAGCAATAAAAAGGAGAAAACCATTGATACACACAACAACTTGGATGAATATCTAAGGAATTATGCTGAATAAAAAAGACAATCTCAAAAGGTCGCATAGTGTATGATTCCATTTATATAACATTCTTGAAATGACAAAACTGTAGAGATGAACAGATTAGTGGTTTCTGAGAGTCAGAAATGGGGTGGATGTAACTATAAAAGGGTAGCATGAGGGCTATCTTTGTGGTGATGGAATAGTTCTGTATCTTGGTTGCAGTGGAGGTTATACAAATCTACACAGGGTAAAATGGCTTAGAAGTATACACGAACATTGAACCAATGTTGAATCCCTGGGTTTGGAACTGTACTCTAGTTATGTAAAATGTAATCACTGACATAAAGTTTCAGTTATGTAAGATGAATAAGTTCTAGAGATCTGCTGTACAACATTGTGCTTAGAGTCAACAATTCAGCATTGTACACTTAAAAACTTGTTAAGAGGGTAGATCTCATGTTAAGTTTCTAATGACAAAAGAAGAACAACAACAACCAAAAAAAGGGGCAGGAGGAAACTTTTAGAGGTGTTGTATAGCTTATTACCTGATTGTGGTGATGGTTTCATGGATATATGCATATCTTCAAACTCATCAAATTATCCAATTAAATTATACACATTAAATATGTCCAGGGTTTTTTATATCAGTTGTACCTCAATAAAGCTGTTTGAAAAACCAAGATGTAACCACTGTGAGAAAATGGGTGAACAGTACAGGAGACGTCTCTATACTACATTTCCATCATCCTATGAATCCATAATTATATCAAAATTAAAAGTTTAGGCTCTTCCCTGGTGGCACAGTGGTTAAGAATCTGCCTGCCAATGCAGGGGACATGGGTTCGAGCCCTGGTCCAGGAAGATCCCACATGCCACGGAGCAACTAAGCCTGCGAGCCACAACTACTGAGCCTGCGTGCCACAACTACTGAAGCCTGCATGCCTAGAGCCCATGCTCCGCAACAAGCCCACCGTGGGCTTCCCTGGTGTTGTAGTGGTTGAAAGTCCGCCTGCCGATGCAGGGGACACGGGTTCGTGACTCAGTCCGGGAAGATCCCACATGCCGCAGAGCGGCTGGGCCCATGAGCCATGGCTGCTGAGCCTGCGCGTCCGGAGCCTGTGCTCTGCAACGGGAGAGGCCACAACAGTGAGAGGCCCGTGTACTGCAAAAAAAAAGAAAGAAAGAAAAAGAGAAGCCACCGCAATGAGAAGCCTGTGCACTGCAACGAAGAGTAGCCCCAGCTCGACGCAACTAGAGAAAGCCCCACGTGCAAGCAATGAAGACCCAACGCGGCCAAAAATAAATAAATAAATAACCACAGTAAATATTCCAAAATCTGTAATAAATTATTAAAAAATCTAATTAGGCAAATATCTTAAAAAATTAAGTTTAGAAAAGGGTAACCTCAAAAAGAGAGATATACCATGATGATGTATGAGAAGACTCAACATCAAATGGCAATTCTCTTCAAATTGATCTATAAACTTAATTCAAGTTCAATCAAAATCACAACAGGATTTTTAATGGATCCTGACAAGCTGATCCTAAAATTTATATAGAAGAGTCATGCACCAAGAATAGACAACACAATTTTGAAGAAGATCAATGGGGGGCAGATTCTCAACACTTAGTATGTTATAGCAATTAAAAGAGTGCTGTGGGATTGGCAGATGGATAAACAAATAGACCAGTGGGATCTAAAAGAGCCTAAAAACAACTCATATAAATCTATGAGAACTGGATATATGACAGAGGCTGATTATAAATCATGGAGGATATGATACAGACTATTCAATAAATGGTATTAAAATGATCCATGTGAGAAAAGATAAAAATTAGATTAACTTTCTTCAAATCCTACCTGAGAATCAGTTCAAAATGAGTTAAAAATCTAAATGTTAAAAGCAGAATTTCATAACATTTTGATGCAAATATAGAATATCTTTATGGTCTAAGAGTAAGGTAGAATCATTAATCACACCCAAAAACCTCAAAAAGTTTAAAAGAAAAGATGGATAAGTGAGGCTGCGTTAAATATGAAAATGTCTATAGAAAAAAACAACACTATAAAGTGAAAACAAGCCATATAGTGGGAGGAGATATTTGGCATGCAAAAATTGAAAAAGAAACAGCATCTAAAAGACATAAAACAAATCAATTTTTAAAAGGCAACCAGCCCAAAAGAAAAACGGGCAAAGATTACAAACAGGCAATAGACCCAAGAAACTAGAGTGATCTATAAATATATGAAAAGATGCTCAACCTCACTAGTATTCATGGAAATTAAGAAAAAGGAGACATGATTTTTACTTGTCGGATTGGCAAAAATTAAAACTCAAGAATTGTCAATGGTATGGTGTCGTGGGACCACATAGACTGGTGTCTGTTATTTGGTACAGACACTTTGGAAAGTAATCTGCCAAGACCCAGAAAAACTAAAAGTGTGTGTACTCTTTAACTCGGCAATCTCACTCTACTATCTAAAATGTACATACTCTGGAGAATTTGCCACCTAGTGTACAAAGACACATGGACACCTGTGTTCACTGCAAGTTGTTTTTAATAGTAAAAAAAAAAAAAAGGAAACAACATAAATATCCATCAATTGGGGAATGAATAAATGAAATGTGTCAGGGTTGTACTATAGGTTACGGTTCAGCAGTGAAAACAAACTAGATCATTATGCACCCACGTGGATTGATCTCAAGAACATAATGCTGAATTTTCAAAGTACATACAAAACCATATAGTGTATTATTTACATCCTGGAAGAAAATGTATCAAATTAAGGAAAATGGATGGACTAGAAGTGGGAGATTAAGGGAACTTCAACTTCGCCTGTAGTTTATTTTAAAAAATAAGCTATTTTAAAAATCTGTTCTATTAAACTATTCTATTTTTTTTAATGGAAGACAAAGTAAATATAGTACTGTATTTCCACTCTGCGTGGCAAGTACACAAGTGTTTGCTATATTCCTCTCTATACTGTCCTGCATTTTTAAAGTTCTCAAGATAAATGAAAGATGTGGTGTCAGATGGTTCTGATAAATAGTTTGAGGAACCACCCTATTAAGGACCCAGTAACTTTATACGTTAACCTTCCCAGGGACATTTTCACTTTTAAAGAAGGCTGCAGTGTTTAATCCAAAGGCAGAGGCACTGTGGTGTTTGCTGTCACTTCTGAATTGTGGGTTACTAAGTTTTGCAGGCAAAACTTCAAAGGGTATGATTTTCCTCCTATGTGCTAGTCCTGCAATTTGGATGAGTTGCCACCACTTTGACAGAATGATAGGTTTCCCTTAAGTTGGACAGCTCAGAGAGAGGGAACAGAGCACATTTCCCCACTTAATTATGCTTTCACTCTTTATCAATAAACCTTCATTTAAAACAACTCCACAGAAAATAAAATTTAGAGTAGGATTTATTGAAACACAGACACCTAGGTGCAAATAAATCCCGTCAACTTTTATTAAGCATTTGTTCTGTCTTGTTCACCAACCTTGAGTAGATTAAACACAATTTAAAGATTTCTTGGCTTGTCTGCAGAGTATCAAGACCTGTCCGTGGCTCTGAGACGCCTACTCCCTTCACCCCAATCAACTCAACCAGTTGTTTAAACTGCTCGAATCTTTCTTCAGCCACAGTTTTGAAGTGAGAGTCTTTTTATTGCTTTGGGCATGTTCCTTCTCCTCGCCAGTGCTCAGAATTTTAACTATGTAACTATTCAATTTCTCTCTGTGTCCTTACATGGGGGAGAAACGGGGATTTCTGTTCCACACAGCTTGGCAAAGGCTAGCAGGGAGTGAGAGATTACAGCCAGATGTACATCTGCATGTCAGCAGCAAGAAGGTCTGGGATGGTGCTTTTTCAATCAGAAGGGAGTCATTTTCCCCCTCAAAGGAGAGGGCCTCCTCCCTCTTATCAGATATTTGGCTGCTAGCTGCTCACTGATTAATTACTGAGGTTGCATCTCCACACAACTGGTCTTCTTAACAATTCTAGCAGGCTTCCAGTTCATTCCTGAATGTGCTTCTTATTTTTTTAAAGTATCCTCCTTTCCTAAAGCATACATTTGAAAAAAAAGAAAAGAAAAAGAAAAACAGTTAAAAGAACAAAGCATAGATTTTAAACAAATAAAGTAATTCGACCACAATTTCTAATATTAGAAAATCAAGCACCAGTGGGAGAGTAGTTTCAGGGGCAGGGAAACATTTTGGGTACCCTTCAAATCAGAACGCCAAGCCAATCACTTATTCTATTTGCATGTGAGGTATTATTCCATCTATCTTTTGGTTAATTCCAGAAATCCAGTTTATATTGGAAAGGTAAGGCAACACAGGCATCCCTTTTCTGTACCCCCCGCAGCCTGCCACACGCCCAGTAGAGATAGCATATCAAGTTCATTATTAGTAAGTTCCTTTTCTAGTTTGACTCTTTACTGAGAATTTCCATCTGTTTTCCAAGACAGATATATGAGGTGCACAATACAATCACTCCATGAAACCTAGCCTGGAAACTGCCTCTTGGGTCACATTCTCATTTCTAAGGCGCTCAACATGCAATGCAGCCAGTATTAGGAGCAGTTGATTGTGAGAAGTATAATTATGGCTTCTCCAAGACAGGCTAAAGTCACAAGTATGGGCTGACAGTCCCTACGTTAACTAAGATCCCATCTCTGTATCTGGGGAAAGACTGGAGCTTGATAAATGAGCAGTAGCTCTGTGATGTCAACGACAATTAGCTCTGCAAAATTTGGGAGCAATCCAGTCGAAAATGTGTTTATTCAAGCTCTGAAAAGCTGCACCTACCCATCGGACCTCCCCAGGTTCATCTCTCTCTACTCCCCCACGTAACACACACCTTGTGGGCCACTCCAACAATTCTAAACTGTGATACAACTGACAGATGATGTTCATAAGCGTGACACACTCCCGTGGGTGAACTCGGGGAATATATGATTCTCGGCATGCTGGCTGGTAATTAGACCCTTTTCTCTACCTCTCATTTTAAAACATACTGAAATGCAAGCAAGTGAGAGTGACGCTGCTATTATAAGGAGAACCTTGAATCCATTCCAACTTATAACTAAAGTAAATTTTGGTACGTTCACTATTATCAGTAACAAATTATTGATGTCACACTTTACAGCCAATCATGACACATCAACTGTGGTTGACAGTGGCTATCCTTATCATATCGGTGACTGCCACGCTCTCTCATGTCTCTGCAGATGCTTTTCCCTCTGCTGTAAAAGGTCCTAAACCCCACATGGTAAATCCACAAAACAAGTTTGTTGATTGACTGAAGGAATGAATGAATGAAGTGCTTGCAACCTCAGATAAGCCTCCCACTGCGTTTATAATGTTCACACATTGGGCCGCAGCCATGCATCAATGAAAAATAATATTCTGTTACAAATAGGAAAGTCAACTGTGATTATGGGCAATTTTCTTAACCAGAAAGCATTGAGTAGTAAGATGCTTTGCAGCTGTACATTTTTATTAAGGGCTGTTTAAATAAACATAAAACATGTTTGCCAGGAGAGGGTAAAAAGACAGATGCAAATTTCAGTCAGAAAATAGGTACATTCATTATTTCTTGCATTTGCCTTAAAATGTGCCCCTAAAACAGCAATTATCCTTGGATGTCATTTTTGAACAGCGACAGGGACCAGAAAGAGTGACTTAATTTGGGCAGGAGTTTGCTGGGACATAATATGGCTACTGTGCCTGGAGTCTTCCTTGGTCATAAAAGCAGTAAGGAAGTATGACATAACGGTGTGATGGTGAATCACAGCCCAAGCCATTTTGGTTGGCAGAATTTGAAAGACAAACATTACTTCAGGAGCAGAGAAGACGTGCCTAATTCCCTCCGTGCCTGGGCTGGGATCTCTTCAGTTTGTGCCGGTCCTGGACTTAGGTGTGTCCACATGGACAGGGGCCATGGGCGCAGGGGCCGGTATGGTCCAGCCAGGAGGTAGGTCTGCTAGGGATGTGAGGACTGGAAGGCCTGCCTCCAGATCCTCCCCTCCAGGGAAACCAGGCAGCCCAACTGAAGGAGAAGGGCATCCTTACGGTGCCCTGTGGAGCTGGGGGGAGCGGGATTGCAGGAAGAGGAGAGGCTGGTCCCAGCCACTCTGCCTTGGAAATGATGGGCAGTTGAGCTGATTGCATTCGTGAATCTCTGCCATTTTTACCTCAGGCCAGCCCAAGGCACCTCCTCCTTCCCTTCTAAGGTCTCCCCTTCTGGTTGCAGCTGTGGTCCAAAGGGGCTTTGGTGCTCACCATAGATGACCATAGCCTTGGGATGGAGCCTTCTTTCCTAGTTTGCTGCATTTTCAGAGCTCAGAAGCCTCTATTCTCTTGTATCTTTTGTTTTACACTGACAGCCCCAGGCCATCGTCCTCTCCTACTTCTGTTTTCTCTGTCTCTGCCCCTTTATGGAAATCAGCCGCCCTCTCATAGTAGGGTAGAACATAGTAGAATCCCAGCAAGGCTTTCACTGGCGCACTCATCTGTTTACCAGGGCTCTTCCCCGCTCTCATTCCTCACGCATACACCCATAACCCCATCAATTCTCCAACTTTAATTTCAAAACAAATTGTGGTAACAGAACCCTAACATAAAGTTTACCACTTTAAGTGTACAGTTCAGTGGCATCATGTACATTCACATTGTTGTGCAACCATCCATCTCCAGAACTCTTTTCATCTTCCAGACCGAAACTCTTTACACATTAAACAACTTCCCTTCTCCCCCTACCTCAAGTCCCTAGCAACTACCATCCTACTTTCTGTTTCAGTGAATTTGATTACTGCAGGTCCCTCCTGTAAGTGGAATCATAGAGTATTTGTCTTTTTGTGACTGGCTCATTTCACTTAGCATAATGTTTTCAAGGTCCATCCATGTTCTAGCGTGTGTCAGAATTTCCTTCCTTTTTAAGGCTAAGTAGTGTTCTATTGTATGTGTATACTATTGATACATTTTGTTTATCCACTCATCCGTCAATGAACACTTGGGTTGTTTCCACCCTTCCAAACATTCCTCTGAACTGTGGAAACACTAGGAATGAACATCAAAAGTGCTGAAGCTTTCAGATGTCCCATCCTCTGTTCTCCGGAATCTTCATCTTGATCATCACAGCCCTCTCCTATTGATCATGCAGATGGGTTCCTAAGTGCCTGACAGACTTTATCATGTTCAATATCCACAACGATGAAGTGAGGCAGGTGTTGCTCCCATTTTAGAGGGTGATTCTGAGACTAAGAGAAGCTAAGCTAAGCTAAGCTAGCAACTTGGCTCAGGTCAAAGAGTTAATAAGTAGCAGAGCTAGGATCTGAAAGCCCCACTCAGAACCGCCCCCTCTGGTGCTTACTCAAGGCCCAGGGGCCCTCTGCCACCAGTTGCTACTCCCTTCTGTTTGGTTTGGGGTCGTGTTGGTTTGTTGTTTTTTTTTTTCCCCCAGAGAGTTTTTCTTTCTTTTTTTTTTAATTGAAGTATAGTTGATTTACAATGTTTTGTTAGTTTCTGGTGTACAGCAGTGTTATACACATATATGTGTGTGTGTGTACGTATATTTTCTTTCTCATATTCTTTTCCATCACGGTCTATTAAAGGATTATTGAATATAGTTCCCTGCGCTATCCAGTAGGACCTTGTTGTTTGCCTGTTTTATATATGGTAGTTCGTATCTGCTAATCCCAAACTCCTAATTTATTGTGTTGATTTTTGAGAGGAGTAGAGCTGATTCTACGCACTAACAGACCATTGACCACATGTACCTGGAAGGGCCTTTTGAGTCCTCAAATCCTGACCACCACCGCTACCACCCTATCTGTCTCTCTCTCTGTCTCGGCACGTGCACACACACAGTTCTGAAATCATTCTGATGTGGGGCTGCCAAGACTTCTCTATTGCTGTTTAAACCAGTCAGCGAGCTTTATGGAGATGCCAGGATTTAGAGGACTGGCCTAGAAGACTAGGGACTCGATTCATGTTCTTGGACCTACAACTCTTCCACAAGCTATTTGTTTCATTTCTTCTCCTGAGGCGCTCTGTCCTTATCTACCTTGAATGGATTAAGTAAAGAGGTGCCCAGCATTTTTAAATGCTAGAGGAATTAGGCTTGAGGCTGTTGGCAGATGCTTACCTGTTAGTGTAGGTATGTCTTAGATACCTGAGTGACACCAGGCTCCTCTAAGGAGAAAAAGGCCCCAGGGATTTTGTGGCTGAGACTGGGATACGTGTGTGGGGAGGGGGTACCCCATGGGGGTGAGAAAAGGCCCAGTGGGGTAGGAGTGTTGCAACCATCAAACACGAACTCCACTGCCTCACTTTTGCCAGGAGCTGACACAGTCCACGCTCTGACACTACCACAAGGACTGGCCAGAGTGGCTGTGCACATGCCGGGACCCTGGGCAGCAGCAGGCCCAGCTGGGTAAACAGAAGTGCAGGAGCAAAACAAGTCAATAAATCATGGCCTGGCTGTAGCCTACCCTAGTCCCCTCCTCCCCCTTCCTTTTCAGCTCACCCGGGTCTCCATATGAAGCACATGGGCCCTGGTGTCCTTTGATCTATCTCCTTTCCCTTTACAAGGGAGAAATGTATCTATAGGAGGGGTGAGCTCAGCCCCACCTGTGACCCACTGCCAGAGTTCCTTGCAAGGAGCCACAAGCATCACACATTCAGCTGCTAATAGCAAAAAAGGGTGAGCAGACATGGAAACATAAGGTTGGCCTACGGTTAGGGGGCCCTGGGTGGTTGACCTTCACAGAGTTATGGAGACTAATGGGGCATGTTCTCCACTTCAAGCACTGGCACGTGGGCCACAGCCTGCCTACACTAAGCCCATAGGATGCTGCTAAGGACCCGAGCTGAGCTCAAACTCTACCTTCCTTTGCCTCACAGCTTGAGGTTTTTATACGCTGCCCGTGCTCGAGTTTGGAGTGCTCACCTTTTTGAGATCCCTCATCCTGCTAGCAAATAGATATACCCTCCATTGTATGTCATTGATCCCCAGAAGACTTCTTCCTTCTGGAGGCCCACAGTGTCATGATCCGCTGGATGACCTTCTGACTGCTGTATCTCTAGTGCCTAAAATAGTGCTAACACATAATTGGTGCTGATTAAATACTTGTTGAGTGAATGAATGAATTGACATAGTGTAATGGTTAAGAGGTAGTCTCTGGAGTCAGACAGACCAGAATTCCAGCCCAGGTTCTCCAGTTTGACCTTGGGAAAGATAACGTACCCTCCCTTGGCCTTGGTTTCCTTGTCTGTAAGATAGTAACAGTATTGTAACAAGACTATTCACTACTATTATTATTTTGTATACCAACTGCAGGCAACTGGTCCAGATTACCAGGGGTGCTGAATTGAAGGTTCTATGGTCTCATCCTGATTCGATAGAAGAGAGTGCTCTAAAGCCTGCTATGGTGAAGATGAGGGAAGTGAGAGCTTACTTGCAGGAAATTTGCCTTCTCTGGTTTGGCTGGCCAAGCCCCAGCTACCTGGAGTAGTCTTCAGGGAGAAGTATATTACATACACACGACAGGTAGCTTTTATCAATCATGCAGGAAAAACATTTATGCCTTCAGTGGGGGCTCTCCCCCAGAGTGAGGGCAAGGGATGAGGGTAGGTCTGCCTACTAAAATTCTGAAATCATTCAAATAGCTCATTACTTGCCCAAGAGCTGGAAATAGCATTCAGACTCTTCATCAAAGAGCTCCCTATTCGGAGTCCGCCATCAACAGAGAAGCAGACCCTCAATGGGAAGTCATTTCCCTATTCCTGAGTGGAATCTTTGGCTCTATAAGCAGAATGGCTGCCTTACCATGTGCTTGAGTTTGTCAAATGTCACACACTATATTTCAAACATGTGAGTTGACATCATGTGAGCCATATTGCACTCATTTCCAACCCTATTTGAACTTCAAAGGAGATGTCAGCCTCATTGGCCCCACCTAAATGTGTGGTACTTTTGATCAACTGGTACCTGATGGCCAAGAAGACTTAAGAGGCCCACGTGTAATTAGAAAGGGAATTTTTGACTAAAGGTAAATGAACCCAAGTCTTGGAAAGTTTGAGTTCAGCTGGAAACACAAAGCACATGAGGTCAGAGTAAGTCTTAAATTCTCTATCTGAAAACACTCAAATGACATCAACTTGAGTCTGGGAGTATCCTTGGGGTCTGGAGAAGTGTAAGCCAGGAAGCCTCCCTGGAGAAAAAAATCTTCCCCACCTCCAAGTCTCTCCAGGGACTTTTAGCTCTCAACAAAGCTGTAGGGTGGGCTGGGCTATGAGGGGCACTGTAAGGGTGGGAGTAAACTTTTACTCCCACTCCCTGAGCCTGCTTCACCAAATGATGAACTTGCCTGTGTGCATTACTTGAAAATTACATAAACAGCACCGTGATCTCCAGAAATACCTCCTTGTTGGCCTCCAGCAAGTCCCCTTTTTTACAACTTTGGGGCTTGACATTCCTCATGCTCAGGGAATTTGGACAGACTTTAGGGAGACCTTAGCAAACAAGAACATGTGGTTCAAGCAAATGGATGCCATCTGGCCAGTTAGCAAGGGTTATAGGCAAGGGACACCCAAAAGGGAAGCAGTTTTGAGAGTAGTCTGAGGGCGAAGGCCCCAGCTGAGGAGAAGAGACCTCAGAGATATTGTCCTGGGATCTGGCTACTTGAGGCAACTTGGGGCTGAGCACAGCAACAGAAAGGGGAGACTAGAGGGCAAGGAAGATAAATGGAAAGGCTTCCTTCCAAAGTCCTCCTTCTCCATCAGACAGAAGAGAGACAAAGCTGAAAAAATGCTCTCTTCCTTTCCTCTGCTCACCTCCCTCTCTTGCCAAATGAAGGGGGTACAAAGGGGCCTGTGAATAACTGTGTTTTACAGAAAGGCTAGGACCCCTTTTTTACTGATAAAGAATTTGAATTAGTCATTCTCTAAATAGAAAGGATTTCACCCAAGTTATTTGCACTTCACACCTGGGCAAAAACTGCAGACAATATCCCTTACGAATATAGATTAAAAAAAAAACCCTCAACAAAATTCAGAACAGGTAGATCCATAGAGACAGAAATTACATAAGTGGTTGACAAGGGCTAGGGAGAGGGGAGAATGAGGAGTGACTGCTTAATGTGTATGGGGTTTCCTTTTGAGGTGATGAAAATGCTCTGAAACTAAATAGTGATGATGACTGCACAATACTGTGAATGTACTAAATGCCAGTGAGTTGGACACTTTGAAATGGTTGAAATGGTGAATTTTATGTAAAGGTGTGTTTTACCACAATAATGAAAAATCCTTAACAAAATACCAGCAATTATTGGTATATGAATTACATGAATTCAACAACATATAAAAAGGATTACATACAATGACCATGTGGGATTTTTCCCATGAATTCAAGGTTGGTTCAAAATATGAAAATCAATCAATGTAATACACCATATTAATAGAACAAAGGACAAAATCCACATCTCAGTAGATGCAGGACAAGCATTTCACACAATCCAATGTCCTTTCATGATAAAAACATTCATAAAACTAGAAATAGAAAGTAATTTCCTCAATCTGACAAAGGACATCTATGAAAAACCCACAGCTAACATCAGATTTAATGGTGTAAAACTGAAAGCCTTCTCCCTAAGATCAGGAACAAGACAAGGATATCTACTCTTACCACTTCTATTCAACATTGTACTAGAGATTCTAGTCAGGCCAGTTAGGCAAGAGAAAGAAATAAACGGCATACATATTGGAAAGGAAGAAGTAAAAATATCCCTATTCACAGATAATATAATTTTGTACGCAGAAAATCCTAAAGAATCTACAAAAACAACCATATTAGAGCTAGTAACATGTTCAACAAAGTTGCAGGATACAAGATCAATATACAAAAATCAATTGTACTACTATACAATACTACTATTACTAACAATAGACAAATTGAAAATCAAACAACAATTCCATTTGCAATAAAAAAATAATTAGGAATAAATTTAACAAAGGAAGTGTAAGAGTTGTGTACTGAAAACTATAAAACATCACTGAATGAAATAAAAGAAGCAATAAATAAATGAAAAGACATTCCTTGTTCATGGATTAGAAGACATAATATTGTTACAATGGCAATACCCCCCAAAACAATCTACAGATTCAATGAAATCCCTAAAAAACAGTCCCAGCTGGCTTTTCTTGCAGAAATTGACATGATGATCCTAAAATTCATATGGAAATGGCAAGAGACCCAGAGCTAAAACTATAAAAACTAAAACTAAAACTCTTAGAAGAAAACATAGTTATAAATCTTCATGATGTTGAATTAGGTAATGGATCTCTAAATAGGACACCAAAAGCACAAGTGACAAAAGAAAAAAAAACTAGAGACACAAAATTTTCGTGGACTACACGAAAATTTAAAACTTTTGTACTGCAAATTATACCATTCAGAAAGTGAAAAGACAACATGCAGAATGGGAGAAAATATTTGCAAATCATATATTTGATAAGGGACTTGTATCTAGAATATATATAGACCTCTTACAACTTAATAATAAAAGGACATATAATCCAATTAAAAGTGGGCAAAGATCTGAATAGACATATTTCTCTAAAGAGGATATACAAATGGCCAATAAGTCCATGAAAAATGCTCAAACTCATTTAGCCATCAAGGAAATCCAAATCAAAACCATGAAGAGATACCACTTTACATCCACTAGGATGGCTATAATCAAAAAGACAGATTTTGCCAACAAGTATTGGCAAGGATGTGGAGAAATTGGAACGCTCATACGCTCTTGGTGGGAATGGAAAATGGTGCAGCCACTTTGGAAAACAGTCTGGCACTTCCTTAAAAGGTTAAACATAGAGTTATCATAAGACCCCAAAATTCCACTCCTAGGTATATATACCCAAGAGAAATGAAAACATATGTCCACTCAAAAACTTGCATACAAATGTTCATAACAGCACTATTCACAATGACCAAAAGTGGAAACAACTCAAATGTTCATCAACTGATGAATGGATAAAGAAAATGAGGTACATCCATACTATGGAATAGTATTCAGCCATAAAAACAATGAACCTTGAAAACACTGAGAAAAAGCGAAAAAAAAAGACCCCCCAAAAGGCCACATATTACACTATTGCATTTATATGAAATGCCCAGAATAGGAAAATCCATAGAAACAGAAAGATTAGTGGTTGCCAAGGGCTGGGGGGAAGGGAAATGGGAAGTGACTGCTAATGTGTAAGGAATTTCTTTTTGGTGTGATGAAACTCTTCTGGAATTGGATAGTGGTAATGGTTGCGCCATGTTTAAAATATACTAAAACCACTGAATTTTATAGTTTAAAAGGGTGCATTTTATGTACGTGAATTATATTGCAATAAAAAATGGAAAAAAGTTGTTTTTGCTGGGAGATCACTCTGATATTTGGTATGGAACTCAAAGGAACTCATAGAATTATACGACAGTGTTATAATAAAATTTTTGAAGTCTCATCTTCTTATTTATATGAACAAGATTTCTCAGTCCTTATGTATATAAAGAAAATTAGAAATAGAATTGATGCTGAATAACTGTCTCTTTCTAGCAATATAGTAATATTTGTCCATGGATACCTGAAAAAAAGTCCCATCCATTTCACTGAGATGCATTTAAATAAAAATATGCTTTTTGGGCTTCCCTGCTGGCGCAGTGGTTAAGAATCCACCTGCCAATGCAGAGGACACGCGTTCAAGCCCTGGTCTGGGAGGATCCCACATGTCACGGAGCAACTAAGCCCGTGCGCTACAACTACTGAGCCTGCACTCTAGAGCCCATGAGCCACAACTACTGAGCCTAGAGCCTGTGCTCCGCAGCAAGAGAAGCCACCACAACGAGAAGCCTGTACACTGCAACAAAGAGTAGCCCCCGCTCGCCGTAACTAGAGAAAGCCCACGTGCAGCAACAAAGACTCAGTGCATCCAAAAATAAAAATTAAAAAAAAATGCTTTTTGTAACTGTAATTATTTTCAAAACCTTTTAATATATTTATTTTGTTTTGATCATTTATGTACAGTAGTTATAATAATTTTAGTAGTGTTTTATGGATACAGGAAGTAAAAATTAATTTCACTTTATAAGTATATTTTTGTTACAGAGAAGTCTGATGTGGAAGCATTATATTTCACATATAAAAGTGTATTACCTTAAGATAAAATTCTCTGAGGGAAATGAACTAAAAATACAGATTCAAGGAATAAAATGTTAAATGTTTAAAATATTTATATGTTTTAAAATAAAATGATGGTGGGTAAAAATCACTTCAGTATTTGGTATTTAGAATACATTTAAAAGAGTGAAGTAACAGTATTATTTAAAATGCTGATATTTATAATAGATTGGAAATAACATGTTTGCAATTATTTACACTTATGATTTTAAAATTATGTGATAAAAATGTGCAAGGGGACACTGTTATTAAAGGTCAGGAAACACTGAGAATGGCACAAATCATTTATGTGGTATTCTTGTCGAAAATATATAACCTCGATCTAATCATGAGAAAAAAATCAGACAACCCCAAATCGAGGGGTGTTCTACAAAGTAGCTGGCCAGTATCTTAAAAAGCATCAAGGTCATGAAAGACAGAACTGTTACAGATTGGAGGAGACTAAGGAGACATGACTTCTGAATGCTATGTGGGATCCTGAAACAGAAAAAAAAATCAGTGGAAAGACTGGGGAAATCAGAACAAACTCTGATGTTTAGTGTAATGGACTGAATGTCTGTGTCCCCGCTCCCCCAAATTCATATGTTGAAATCCTAATCCTCAATATGATGGTATTTGGAGGTGGGGCCTTTGGGAGGTGATTAGGTCATGGGGGTGGAGCCCTCATGAATGGGATTAGTGCCCTTATAAAAGAGTCCCCAGAGAGCTCCCTTGCCCCTTCCACCATGGGAGAACACAGAGAGAAGATGGCAGTTTGCAACCCAGAGGAGGACTCACCAGAACCCAACCATGCGGGCACCCATTTATCAGGTCTCCAGCCTCCAGAACTGTGAAAAATAAATTTCTGTTGTTTATAAGCCACCCAGTCTACAGTACTTTATTACAGCAACCTGAGTGGACTAAAACATTTAGTTAGTATTATTGTACCAAAGTTAATTTCCTGGTTTTGATCACTGTATTATGGTTAAGTCAGTTGACATTAAGGAAAACTGGATGAAGGGTACACGGGAACTCTCTGTACTATTTTTTTTGTCAACTTTCATGTAAATCTAAAATTACTTCGAAATAAAAATTTAAAAATCTCAGGGGATTCTCAGGCAAAAGCGTTTGAAGATTATTGAGTTACATGAGTCACAGTGTCCATAAGATAAAAGCAAACCAGTGTAGCTTTTCCTGGTTCTGAGACCTGAGAGAAACTTCTCCCCCAGTGCCCACGCACTGATATGATAAGGTCCTCAGCATCCTCTTGCAGGAAACTGTGACAAGTCAGCCTCATTTTTCTTTCTGTAGGACTGCATTGTGTACTGAAAGGATACGTACATCCTTCTCAAGTGCATGTGCTCAATTTATTTTCTTTTCAAAAAAGTGTTTTTCCTGATTACAAAAGCAATATAAACTTCTAATAGAAATTTTAGAAAGCAAAGATAACTACAAAGAAGAAAATTAAAATGCCTACAATTGCACACCATGATGAGTATGTTGGGCTATTTCCTCCTTGTCTTTTTCCATGCATGTATACACAATTTGTTGTTTTCTTAAAAAAATTAAAATACTGATCATCCTGTTGTTATTGTAAACTACTTTTGTTTATGATTACAATATAAGACCATCTCTCCAAATCATGATATATTTTTTCTAACATTATTTATTTATGTGTGTATGTATGTATGTATTAAAGGTTATACACCACTTAGAGTTATCATGAAATATTTGCTATATTTCCCATGTTGTACAATATATCCTTGTAGCTTATTTTATACATAATAGTGTGTACCTCTTAATCCTCTACCCCTATATTGCTCTGTCTCCCTTCGCTCTCCCCACTGGTAACCACTAGTTTGTTCTCTATATCTATGAGTCTGTTTCTGTTTTGTTATATACATTCCTTTGTTTTATATTTTAGAGTCCATATATAAGTTATATCATACAGTATTTGTCTTTCTCTGTCTGACATTTCACTTAGCATCATGCCCTCCAAGATCATCCACGTTGCTGCAAATGGCATTATTTCATTCTTTTTCATGGCTGAGTAGTATTCCATTGTATGTATATGTGTGTATATATATATATATATATATATATACCACATCTTCTTTATCCAGTCATCTGTTGATGGACACTTAGGTTGCTTCCATATCTTGGCAATTGTAAATAATGCTGCTATGAACACTCAGATGCGTGAATCTCTTCCAAGTAGTAGTGTTTTTGTTTTTTTCAGATATATACCCAGGAGTTGAATTGCTGGGTCATATGGTAGTTCTATTTTCAGTATTTGAGAAAACTCCATACTATTTTCCACAGTGGCTGCACCAATTTACATTCCCACCAACAATATATGGGGGTTCCAGTTTCTCCACATCCTCGCCAACATTTGTTATTTGTGGTCTTTTTGATGACAGCCATTCTGACAGGTGTGAGGTGATATCTCATTGTGTTTTTAATTTGCATTTCCCTGATGATTAGCGATGTTGAGCATCTTTTTATGTGCCTGTTGGCCATCTGCATTTCCTGGAAAAATGTAAATGTCTATTCAGTTCTTCTGCCCATTTTTTAATTGGGTTATTTTTTTGATGTTGAGTTGTATCAACTGTTTATATATGTTGTCTCCAACATCATTTAAAATCATGAGATAAAATTCTGTTGTGTGGATGGTCCAAAATTGATGTTACTGGTCCCCCATTACTGGACCATGTGCTTGTCAACCATACAAAGGTAGGGACTCTGTCCCTGACAGAGTCTCTGCACTCGGGGTAGACACTTAGACCAGGACAGGTGGACCAACACATGATTTATGGCTATTAAATGCAAAAGAAGATGGGGTTTCTGCTTTACCAAAACATAAGCAGGCCTCAGAATATTGCTGTTTCTAGTGGATGGTGGTGGGCTGTGTATTATCTCCTTGCACTTCTGTTTAGAAAAAAGTTTTCAAGTATATCTCCAAATACCATGTATAATATGTGTAAAATATGTATAATTTTAATATATTTATTTATATATTTTATCAATGCATTTATATATAATATAATGCATTTATATATATTTATCAATGCATTATATATTTTATCAATGCATTTATACTTTGTAAGTATATTTCTAGTTTCCAAATTATATTAATGTACTATAAACTAATATAATAATTAAGGACATTCTATAACCTATACAAAAATAGAAAATTATTTATAAATTATGGGTATATTAATAATTTGTAAATTATAAACTAAGCTTAGTGTGTATGTTCTACATCATAAAGCATACATAGAAAATAGAAATTTAGGGAATTTCCTGGCAGTCCAGTGGTTAAACTTCACGCTTCCAATGCAGTGGGTGTGAGTTCAATCCCTGGTTGGGGAACTAAGATCCCACATGCTGCACTAAGGCCCCACAGGCTGGTGCGGCCGAAAAAAAAATAGAAATTTAAAAGTGATTAAAAAACAGACAATGGAATTAGAAGTTCTAACATTTTCTTCCCACACCTCAATGTGCATACCCTACTCTGGAGATCAGTGAACGGGGAGATCTTCAACTTAATCCATTTCTTTGGAAAGAGAGGCAGCAAGTCACTTTTCATAACACCTTCAAATAGCTTCTGACAGAGTCTGCAGTCAGGAAGTCCATCTCAAACCCTCTTGGACCCCTCCAGGCATTTCAGATTGACTCCTGCAGAGGTCTGCTGATCTTGGTGCCACATGGCTCTTGGTTACATGGCTGGTGTGTTGTCTATTGACTTTAGATTGTTGGAGCTGGTAGGCAAGAGGCGGGTCATTAATCAGTCCAGCACTTAGCATGCTGTTAGCTTTCATTGTTACAGGCCACTGTGATTTGTAGACCAAACACCGGCCCTGGAGTCAGAACACATGGGTTTTAGTCCTTCCTCTGCTCCTTGCTTAGTTGTGTGACCTTGGCCAAGCCAATTTATCTCTCTGAAGGAAGTCACAGTGAGCCACAGGAGGCAGTGTCACCATGTAGAAGAGACAAGTCCTAGAATCAGGCAGACCTGGCTCAAATCTCAGCTCTGCCCCTTGGGTTCCATGCAGTTTGGGGCCAGCTGATCTTCTGTTGGCCTCCATGTTCTCATTTTTAATTGGGGGGGATAATAATAATACGTATCTCACAGGCTTGTGAAATTTTGTGAAAGTTACTAAGATAGTACTCAGTAAATGTGTGCTAAATCTGACTCATTTAAAGGTAAGCAAAGGGGCTTCCCTGGTGGCACAGTGGTTAAGAATCTGCCTGCCAATGCAGGGGACACGGGTTCGAGCCCTGGTCTGGGAAGATCCCACATGCTGCAGAGCAACTAAGCCCGTGCGCCACAACTACTGAGCCTGCACTCTAGAGCCTGTGAGCGACGACTACTGAGCCCATGTGCCACAACTACTGAAGCCCACGTGCCTAGAGCCCGTGCTCCACAACAAGAGAAGCCACCGCAGTGAGAAGCCCACGCACACCGCAACGAAGAGTAGCCCCCGCTCACCACAACTAGAGAAAGCCCTCGCGCAGCAATGAAAACCCAACGCAGCCAAAAATAAAATAAATACAAAATAAATAAATTTAAAAAAATAAATAAAGGTAAGCAAAATTACCTTTTTGTCAGAGTCTTCCAAAATCATCTGTTCTAACCCCCTCGCCCCACAAATGAGCATACTGAGGACAAGATCTGGGGAAGGGGGCATGTCCAAGGCCACCCCTGAGTTCCATCTCTTCTATACAGTTAGCAGACCTGGATTATCATTAGGGTGTTACCACTATCTCCAAGTGAATTCCCCTTAAACACCACTTTGCTTGTGATAGACATTTGATAGATATTTTTCTACATATGAGGAAAGGGAAGGGCAGAGCAGGGCAGGGAAGGGAAGGGAAAAGCCATGACACTAACTAAGGCCCCCAGGTCAGATAAAAATGTTCAGCCATCCAGAAGGAATTTGGGTGACAATAACATTCTTAATAATGGCTCACATACTATATGGACAGGGTATTACTCTAAGTGCTTTTTATATATTAACGTAGTTCATCCTCACAACAACTTTATAATCCACATTTTATAGCTGAGGAAACTGAGGCTCCGAAAGATTTCAAACTTGCCCAAAGTTACACAGGGGGAGAGCTGGGATTCCAACCTAGGTGGTCTGCCTAGGGCAGTGGTTCTCCAACTTAAGCATGCATCAGAATCACCTGAGAGCTTGTGAAAACACAGATGACTGGCCCCACCTCCAGAGTTTCTGATTCAGTAGGTCTGGGATTGAGCCCAAGAATTTGCATCTGTGGGACTTCCCTGGCGGCACAGTGGTTAAGAATCCGCCTGTCAGTGCAGGGGACACAGGTTCGATCCCTTGTCCAGGAAGATCCCACATGGTGCGGAGCAACTAAGCCCACGCACCACAACTACTGAGCCTGTGCTCTAGAGCCCACAAGCCTCAACTACTGAGCCCACACACCACAACTACTGAAGCCCATGTGCCTAGAGCCCATGCTCTGCAACAAGAGAAGCCAGCAAAATGAGAAGCCTGCGCATCGCAACAAAGAGTAGCCCCCGCTCGCCGCCACTAGAGAAAGCCCACGTGCAGCAACAAAGACCCAACGCAGCCAAAAATAAACAAACAAACAAATAAATTTAACCAAAAAAAACCCCAAAGAATTTGCATTTGTAACAAGTTCCCAGGTGATGCTGATGCTGCTGGTAGAGGGACCACACTCTGAACATCAATAGTGTACAGATCTTACACTCTGAACCATCTTACTACACCACCCAGGTCACTCTCCTGTGAAAGCCTTCACTGACTGCCCCACAACCTTTAAGATAAAGCACACGTGCCTCCTTGAAACACGCAGGGCACTTCATGGTCTGGCCTTGTTTAGCTTTCTAATCTCACCTCCTTCTGGTACCCTTCATAAACCCCATGTCCACCCTCCAAAGCTATTTTTTCATTCCAAATGTGCCACAAGCTCTCTCTGGCTTCTGTCTGCATTTGCCGTTCCTTCTCTCTAGGATGCCTGCATCCCCACACACTCCTCCCACCAACACTTGACAAACTTCTTGTGCGTCAAGATTAGAGATTCAGCTCAAGCACGACCTCCTTATAGAGGACTTACAGATTCCTACGTCCTACCCCCCACTCCAAGCTGGAGTGAGAGGCTTCCTTGCGGCTTCCAGGTCTCTGGCCTTCCCTCAGTTATAGCCCTTCTTTCATTATGCCATTATATTCCATACATTGTTTTCTCCTATAACCATGAGAGACCTGTTTTATTCATATCCTTATGCCCAGTGCCTGACACCTGGTAAATGTTTGTTGAATGAAGGTATAAGGTGGATGGTTGACGAACATCTCAAGAACCCAAATAACTATTAAAAACTGCTTGGTGAAAATATGGAATCAGAAAAAGCAAACTGCTCCACATCTTCTTTATCCATTCCTCTGTCGATGGACACTGAGGTTGCTTCCATGTCCTGGCTATTGTAAATAGTGCTGCAATGAACATTGGGGTGCATGTATCTTTTTGAATTATGCAATATTACTCAGCCATAAAAAGGAATGAAATTGTGCCATGTGCAGAGGTGTGGATGGACCTAGAGACTGTCATACAAAGTGAAGTAAGTCAGAAAGAGAAAAACGATTATTGTATAATATCATTTATACGTGGAATCTAGAAAAATGATACAGATGAACTTATTTGCAAAGCAGAAATAGAGACACAGATGCAGAGAACAAACTTAAGGATACGAAGAGGGGAAGGTGGGTGGGATGAATAGGGGGATTGGGATTGACATATATATATAGTACTACGTATAGAATAGATAACTAATGAGAACCTACTGTAGAGCACAGGGAACTCTACTCGGTGCTCTGTGGTGACCTAAATGGGAAGGAAATCTAAAAAAGAGGGGATATATGTATACGAGTGGCTGATTCACTTTGCTCTACAGCAGAAACTAACAAAACATATTTTTTTAAATCCTATGTACAGCCTAGTTAGCTTTTTTTTTGTATATATAAATTTATTTATTTACTTATTTAATTATTTTTGGCTGTGTTGGGTCTTCATTTTTGTGCAAGGGCTTTCTCCAGTTGCAGCGAGCAGGGGCCACTCTTCATCGTGGTGCACGGGCCTCTCACTGTCGCAGCCTCTCCCGTTGCAGAGCACAGGCTCCAGACATGCAGGCTCAGTAGTTGTGGCTCATGGGCTTAGTTGCTCTGCGGCATGTAGGATCTTCCCAGACCAGGGCTCGAACCCATGTCCCCTGCATTGGCAGGCAGATTCCCAACCACTGAGCCACCAGGGAAGCCCAACACAACATTTTAAAGCAACTATACTGTGGGCTTCCCAGTGGCACAGTGGTTGGGAGTCCGCCTGCCGATGCAGGGGACACGGGTTCGTGCCCCGGTCCAGGAGGATCCCACATGCCGCGGAGCAGCTGGGCCGGTGAGCCATGGCCGTTGGGCCTGCGCGTCCGGAGCCTGTGCTCCACAACAGGAGAGGCCATAGCAGTGAGAGGCCTGCGTACCACAAATAAATAAATAAAGCAACTATACTGCAATAAAAATTACTTTAAAAAAAAAAAGGAAAAAGCAAACTGCCTCTTGCTCTAAGCCTGCCCCAATGGCACAGAATTTATCGACTGTTCTTTCTGCCATTGCCTGTCTCCCTTTCCCCTTTCCTTCCCTCGCCCACTCCCAATCCAGTGCTGGAGACACTCTACCTGTGCTCCTCAGGCTTTCTTTCCAGTCCTTCTGCCCCAGTCTCTGATTGACTCTAGTTCACCATTAAAGCTGCCCCTTTTTCTGTAGGGAGAACCTCACATAGGCACCCCTGTCTCTGGCAACACTGCAGGATTCAGCCAACTCCAGTTTGCAAGGGTGTACTTCCCTCCCCTCAAAAGTAGGGAAGATGGGGAATGGAAGGAAAGGGCTAGGGGCATCTATCCTGGATGACATGGATTTCAACTCTCTTTCTGGAGTGTGGCTTATTCTCTTTAGGGGAGTCTTTTCAGGCCTCTTAGAAGAGTGGAATGGGCTCTTCTCTCATGCCATATAAATCTCTCATTATTTTTTTTCTCTTTCTCACATGAAGGCAGATAATGAAGGCTGACTGGCCTTCTGACTTACAAGGTTCCTTGAATAGAAGTTGCTCAGCAGAGATCTAAGAAGCATAAGACAAGTTTAATATTTATAACTAGCTTCTCCCAATGACTAGCCTCAAATATCATCAAAAGAGCTGCGGGGCCACCAAAGCAAACAGTAGAGGGAGTTATACCTTGTAAACTGTAACTATGAGATAGGACCAACCAGCTCTCGTGGAAGTTCAGATAGAAAAAGTCACTTAACAAACAACAACAACTACAACAAGCAGCAACAAAAAACCCTGGGGAGGAGGAAGGATCTGATTTCCAGATTTAACACGTTATAATATTCAAAATGCCCAATTTTCAACAAAAAATTATGAGACCTGCAGAGAAGTAGCCCATACCCATGAAAAAACAAAACAACCAATAAAAACTGTCCCTGAGGAAGCCCAGATATTGGACTTTTTAGATAAAGATTTAAATCAGCTATTTTAAATATGTTCAAAGAGCTAAAAGAAACCATGTCTAAAGAACTAAAGTATGAGAATGATGTCTTAATAAATAGCAGATATCCATAAAGAAATAGAAATTATTTTTAAAAGAAACAAATAGAAATTCTGAAGTTGAAAAGTACAATAACTGATATGAAAAATTCACTAGGGAGGTTCAACAGCAGATTTGAACAGGCAGAAGAAAAAATAAGCAAACTTGAAAATATTGATATTCAATGTGAGAAATAGAAAACAGAATGAAGAAAAATGACCTGAGCTTCAGAGACCTGTGAGACACCTTCAGGTATACCAACATGCATATAATGGGACTCTCAGAAGGACAGGAGACAGAGGAAGAAGCAGAAAGAGTATCTGAAGAAATAATAGCTGAAAACTTTCCAAATTTGATGAAAAACATTAATCCACACATCTGAAAAGATCAACCAACTCCAAGCAGGATAAATTCAAAAAAATCTGCACCTAGACACATCATAAGCAAACTGTCCAAAGGCAAGGAAAAAATCCTAAAAGCAGCAAGAGAGAAGTGACTCATCACATACAAAAGGTCCTCAATAAGATTAACAGTTGAGGGCTTCCCTGGTGGTGCAGTGGTTAAGAATCCGCCTGCCAATGCAGGGGACATGGGTTTGAGCCCTGGTCTGGGAAGATCCCACATGCTGCGGAGCACCTAAGCCCGTGTGCCACAACTACTGAGCCTGCGCTCTAGAGCCTGTGAGCCACAACTACTGAAGCCCATGCACCTAGGGCCTGTGGTCTGTGACAAGAGAAGCTGCCGCAATGAAAGCCCGCGCACAGCAACAAAGACCCAATGCAGCCATAAATAAATAAATAAAAATTTTTTAAAAAAAGATTAACAGTTGATTTCTCATCAGAAACCAAGGAGATAGGAAGGCAGTGGGATGACATATTCAAAGTGCTGAATGGCAAAAGCTGTCAACCAGGAATTCTATATCCAGCAAAACTACCCTTAAGAATGAAGGAGAATATTATTCAGCCATAAAAAAAGAATGAAATCTTGCCGTTTGAGATAACATGGATGGACCTTGAGGGCATTATGCTAAGAAATAAGTCAAACAGAGAAAGACAAATACCACATGATCCGACTTATATGTGGAATGTTAAAAAACAAACAAACAAACACAAGCTCATAGATACAGAGAACAAATTGGTGGTAGCCAGAAGTAGGGGGTGGGAGTTGGGCAAAATGGGTGAAGTGGGTCAAAAGATACAAACTTCTAGTTATAAAATAAATAAGTCATGGGGAGGTAATGTACAGCATGGTGACTAGGTAACAATACTGTACTGTATATTTAAAAGTTGCTAAGACAGTAGATCTTAAAAGTTCTCACCACAAGAAAAAAAAATTTTGTAACTATGTCTTTTGATGGATGTTAACTACTGTGGTGATAATTTCATAATGTACAAATATTGAATCATTATGTTGTACACCTGAAACTAATACAATGTTATATGTCAATTATACCTCAACTTTTAAAAAGAAGGTAAAAAAAAGAAATGACAAAGGGAGTCCTTCAGGCTGAAATGGAAGGACACTAGACAGTAACTCAAATCCACACAAATAAGTAAAGAACACCAGTAAATGTATTATTTATCTAAAAACATTAAAGATACTAATATATTTTTGTAACTCCATTTTTTCCATCTGATTGAAAAGAGAACTGCATAAAGCAATAATTACGAATCTATGTTGATGGGTACAGCATGGGTAAGGATGAAATTATGACACACATTTTACAGATGAAGCGCTGAGGCATGGGGAGGTAGTGTGCCTTGCCAAGGTCACACCACGGTCAAGAGGCAGAGGCAAGAAGTGAACACACGCCTGCCTGATTGCGGAGCCCGTGAATTTAAATCCCTTGCTATTCTGTGTAAGGAAGGGCCCTGGGCCTCTTCACCTAGCTGTCAGATGGGGCTCTTTGGAAGAAGCTCAAAACATTACACCAAAGCAGATCCCTGAGATTAGCTCCTCCTTTGTAGATTTCTATTGTCTTCCTCACAGTGTCCCAAGCACGGGGCTGGGCACACAGCAGATACTCAATAATTCCAGCTGAATTGAGTTCCCCTAAAGTGACCTACATAGTTCAAGGACCTAAGGAAAAGCCAGCTTTAATGAGGAAATGCCAAGACTAGATAGCATTCATTAACTGCTTCCCCCTGTGCCAGGCACCATGCTAGGTGTTTATAGATATTCAAGTTATCTAGTTTCACCCATATAAGAACCCTGTGAATTAGGTTCTATAACTATCCTGTTTTATAGAAAAAGGAAACTGATGCAGCAAGTGTTTAAGCAACTTATGCGAGGTACCCCAGCTGGGAAGTGGCAGAGCTGGAATGTGACCTTACACAGTCTGGCTCCAGAGCCCATGCCCTTTCCGCTCAACCATGTCAGGAGTGTCTGAGATTTTTCCAGCTATAGATATTAGTTCCCATATAAGGAGCTGACATTCAGAGCCACTAGTATGATTTCAGAAGTACAAGAAAGGTGCCTTTTCTCAATATCCCTTTATTAACCCTCCCACTTGCTGGCCGATATCTGAAATTTCACATTTAGAGATTTATTCCTTTGGCTTAAGTTTCTGTCCCCTGAAACAAAGATCTAGGAAACAGTATTATGATACTCTTTCCAGAGAGGTGTCTTTATTGTGCACATGCAGACAAGTCAAGGCCAGATGCTATCATATTTGGAGAAAGGAGAAAACACAAGAGCATGACGGCCTGAGGGCTCCATGGAAGAGAAAGCAACATGGTGAAGAGTGTCAAGAGACAAAAGCCACCGTTTTGGAGAGCCTTTGTCAAACGGCAGTCATTGCTCTGGAAACATCCTCACAGACAGAAGCACTGAGTTCCTGAGAAGGACAGTCTTTCATGTGGGAGCCTTGGAGGATGGGTCTTCTGGGGCAGTGGTGGTAAAAACCCCAGAGTCATCTGTTTATCCTGGAATTCCCTCCATTAGGTCTGAAATATTACTCAGCACAAATTTTTCTGATTGTCAGTACTGTTACTGCCATCTGGGAAACAACTCCTGTCTGTTAAAGCAAGAGGAAGGGGGCTGAGGAACAGGATGGGGGGAGGGGGGAGTAGCCTCCCGGTGTGGAGGTTGCAGCTGGAGAGCTGCGCTTTCCACCCAGCTGACAGGAGCAGCGATGGGGGAAGTGCTCTCGCCTGGGCTGGGCTCTGCCCTTGATGGCTGTATGACCTTGAGCAAATCATTCCGGCTGGTGCTCTCCTGTCCACCGGACTTCACTTGCCTTCTATATGCTGATGGCTCCCACATCTATATCCTTATACTGAACCTCCCCACTGAGCTAGAGCTGTTGTCCTAGGAGGGCCGAGGTCCAGAGAACACTCACAAAAAGAAACATCACTTAATTTTACACATCTGTCTATAAGACAAAGAATGTTCCTTACAGCCTGATTTTAGAACCTGTGCTCTCTGCTACACCGTGTTTTGGTTTTTTTTTTTTAACATCTTTATTGGAGTATAATTGCTTTACAATGGTGTGTTAGTTTCTGCTTTATAACAAAGTGAATCAGCTATACGTATACATATATCCCCATATCTCCTCCCTCTTGTGTCTCCCTCCCATCCTCCCTATCCCACCCCTCCAGGTGGTCACAGAGCACCCAGCTGATCTCCCTGTGCTATGGGGCTGCTTCCCACTAGCTATCTACTTTACATTTGGTAGTGTACATGTGGAACAGTATGGAGGCTACCGTGTTTTAATTCCAGTGCCACCACTTCAGAGCTGTGTGACCTCGATGAATGTGCCTGAGCCTCAGTTTCCTGGTGTATAAAATGGGGATGTAATCGTACTTGCCTGTCACATATGAAGCACTGTGCCTGGAACATATTAAGTGTTATTTTTTAAATAGTACTTTATTTGTTATATGGAATTAGGTTTAATAGTGGTTTCTCAATATCCAGGGCAGGTATCTTTTCCTTTGTAGGATAATGGAAATTACTCTCAGAGGCAAGATGCACCTGTATGTTACTTATCTCATCCAATGAAGCAAATATTTAAATATGTGCTTTTAAAAGTGAAGAAATGAGCAATGGTTGGATTTGATTCCCAAATTCATGTTTTGTGTGTCAATAGAAGATTGAGTCCTTTCTCTGTTTTGAGACATTTGAATCAAATGAAAGCCAATTCAAGTTTGAGAAACATTGGATAAAGCCTTCAGCCTTCTTGTCTAGACTATAAGCTACGCTGAGGGCCTGCCCTAAACTCACAAAGGCACGTGTGCCACCTGATACTTCATAAACGCTCTCCACCACACTGCCAGGGTGGGGCAGAGAGATTGGCACCGTCTGACTGGAGATGGTGTGGTCTATTTGGTGGGATTTCTGGGGCACTGGGAAGCAACTCCCTCCACCCCATTTTCCCAATCATTCCGTCCTAATACCTGAAATGCCCACAACATCTTCTAAGGAACTCGATCCAGAAATATCTACCCTATTAGCTCCCATCCCAGCACTATGGCCTCCATCCATGGAGACTTTTAGCCTCCTTGGGACTCCTGTTAATATGCAAGTATGCCTGTTACGCCCCGGGCTCTTACCAGCTAACTCCCAACTTGCAGTTAATTCCTCAGCAGGGCTTGACAGAGTCGGGCACAGAATGAGGATGTGAACTAGAGGGCTGCCTCACAGCAGGAAGCCAATTGGTGCTGAAGGAGGTGGGAGGCTGGGGGCCAGAGCCTCTGACCTGACCTCACTGCACAGGGCCCTTGCATCCCTCCCTCCAGTCTACCTAAAACTCCAGACAGAAATTAAATCCAGCATCTGAGCAGCCCAAGACTGGGCCATCAAGTCACACCAATTTGGGCTAGTGGGTGCAGAGGAGGCTGGTCCAAATTATGGACCATTTTTCAAAGAGATACAGTTTTATGACTGCCCAGCCAGTACAGTAGCATGGAACTAATAGCTCACCGAGGGCTGCCAAGTCCCAGGCCTGCCAGATCTGCTTTAATGACAAGATAAGAACCATTTATAATTAGCACATTTGGTCTGTAAATGGGCCCCGCTACACTCCTAGCCAAGGGTTTGTTCCCAGGGTTGTGATGAGCGTGTACCCACAATGCCTACTCCATTTTTACCAGAATCTCAAAGAAAACCCAAGTTTTATGAAGCCCAGCCCCCACAGACGCTCTCAAATGCTGAGGTCGGGCCATCCAAAGCAGTGACTCAAGTTAGGCTGCTGCCAGATCGTCAAAAAGCACTACTGTAGGGTCTTCCCTGGTGGTGCAGTGGTTAAGAATCCACCTGCTAATGCAGGGGACACGGGTTCGAGCCCTGGTCCGGGAAGACCCCACGTGCCGCGGGGCAACTAAGCCCGTGAACCACAACTACTGAGTCCACGTGCCACAACTACTGAAGCCCGCGTGCCTAGAGGTCGTGCTCCACAACAAGAGAAGCCACCGCAGTGAGAAGCCCGCACACCGCAATGAAGAGTAGCCCCCGCTCGCTGCAACTAGAGAAAGCCCGCACACAGCAACGAAGACCCAACGCAGCCAAAAAATAAATAAATAAATTTAATTTCCAAAAAAGATAACATTAAAAAAAAAAGTGCTACTGTAGGGGTGGAGAAACCCTGATGTCTGTTAGAAGGCAACGCCAGCACCAGACAGGAGTGGCCCCAGCCTCCCTTATCTGCTGAGAATACGTACAGTCTCCCTCAACATTCACTGAACACGATTTTTTGGTGGGCATCGAGTGGGGAGTGGGACATAGTCAGAAGCCAGAGATGCAACTTTTTGGTTTCATCCAACCAAACTGTGAGTGAAAGACATCCCTAGCAAGCTGGAAGGGGGGATGGTGGAGGCCTCCACCGCTGTTCCCTAATACCGCTGGGAATAGACACCCACTTCTGTTTCCTCCCAAGAAAAGTGAATGGACAACAAGGATCCTGTGTGCATTCTCCTGCCATGGTACACACACACACACACACTCGATACACAAGTCCTTTGTTGAGCTCCAAGGCAGGAAATGGGAAATTCAAATAGAAGAGCCTGAGAAGCCATTTCATTTCATTTTCAGGGGGCTTCTCACCATCCTGCAAAGGAGCCAGCCCCGAGTGACACAGACCAGGGCCCTTCTCATGGAGTCTTATCTCTCATCCTGGATAGAAAGCAGAGAACTCCCAGGGCTCAGGGCAGGAGAGGCTTCGCCTGACGGGGGAAACCGCCGTAGGCTCTGAAATTTTGTAACCCAGGGTTGGCCTCATGGGCGTGGTGGATTTGTGTTTCGGTGAAGTGAATGCATAAAAGAGGTGAATATATGCAAAAAAAAAAATTGCAGGAAAAGCTCCAGAAACCCACTTGAGCTGGGTCTGAAGGGGCGGCCAAATAGAGAGAGGCTCGCTTTCCTTTTCTCGACTTCTTTGCCCTCTGGACTGGTGGGCAAACAGGGAGTTCATGAGCTTGTACATGCAGGCAGTATGTGCCCCAAAGCCCTGGGCCAGGCAATAATGGGGGGACTAAGGGTGCCTGGGGCTGTTTCCTCAGAGAACTGGCGATGTGGAAGGATAAGGAGGCTTTGAATCATCAAAGGGCAAGAGGGCTCCGGGTGAAGCAAAAGTGTAAAGGCAAAAATGAGCATGGTAGAGTGGCAGGGGTGCTAGAGGCCTGGAGTGAGGCCTGGCTTTCAGAGAAAGCCCCAGACCGGGAGCATTGAGAGGTAAGGAAATGAAAAAACAAAAAAACAAAAAAACCCACCAGATTATACTTGTCACATACTACAGGTTATTGGCATAAGAGTGCTCACTGCCCTTCCCTCAGGGGAAAAATGTTTGCAGACCAATGTGAGTTTGCGCACTACAAGCTCCAGCCGGATTGATGTCTGCCTAGCGGCCTCACCTTTGAGGAATAAATCTGCTGTCTTCAAAGATCTGTATGAGTCCTAGGAAACCTGGTTGAGGTTCTTTCTCGGATGAAATACAGGAAGCCAGGACAGCTGTGCCTGACATTTCATGAGTAAAGCAAGGAGGGCCGTGCCTGACTCTGCCTTGTCTGGGAGGGAAAACACTCCGCAGGGAGCCCTGACCCCCAGCCCCGACTCAACCTCCCTGCTTCCACTCTGCTCCCTCCCTCGGCCCCAGAGTTGGGAGCCCTCTCAAATGTGTTGTGCTGAAGAATAAATCCTGGATATTGTTTCTTTCCAAACTCCATCCAGGGCGGCCTTCCCACACTTAGCCTATTGTCTCCGGCTCATTGGCCATGACCTAGGCCTGACCCCAAAGGCAACGGCTGGCTGGTTTCTGGAGAAATGTTAGCACCGGGCAAGCATGGGAGTCAGGAGCCTCCGCAGAGCCCAGCAGGTCCAGCGGCGGGGCCCGCAGGAGTTAAAATGCAGGCTTAGTCCCCTACTGCACACCTGCAGAGGGACGGCAGGCTTGCTCTGCCCCAATGGCTGGCAGACAGGGGCCTCATTCACAATTCACTGCGTTCCAAGGGGCACTGCGTATCCCAGGCTGCTCTTCCATGGGCCTCCTGCTAACGAGTTGCTGCTGCCCACACGCAGGCCGCTCTAATCTTGCAGATAGCCCTGAACCTCCCTCCTTCAGCACATTTTTTAGGAAGGGTGTTTTTTTTGCCTCTCTCTCTCTCTTTTTTATCATCATCAAAATATATTCACAAAACACCCACATCTCTGTCCACACTATAAATCAGCGTGGGGAGCCTCTGGCCCACAGCCCAGATCTGGCCCTCGGCTTGATTCATCTGGCATGTGGAGGTTACTGTACTGGCTGCCACAGCTGCAACCCAGAGAATAATGCCTGCTCCCTCCCCGCCTCCCACCCCCTGGACACTGGGGCCGGCCCATTCCAAAGGGAGCCTCGAAAATAGCCAGACTCAGATGCGGGGTGGCTCCTGTGACTCCCACGGTTGCTATTAAACAGGAAACAGGACTCCAGAGCCCAGGAGGTGATTTTCATAATGAGAAAAGCCACTATTAGCGGCCACTTTGCTAATTTCCAGGACTGACCTAACAAAGCACGTCACCTACATTTTCTTATTTCACCTTCCCAACCCATTTGTGCTAAGAACTCTCGTTTTCATCTGTGCGTAGGAAGCAGGGGCTCAGGAACTTGCCTCGCCCCACGGCTGGGAAGGAGCCCAGCCGGGAATCAGAGCCGGCCAGCGGCCGTCGGTGTGTCTGTGAGCGTCCTACACTGTGCTCCACTGCGCCGCGCCTGCGCTCACGATGCTTCTCCTTGTCTCTGAAGCATATGCAGAAGCCACGTGGTGGTTCTGGGGTGACTGTACATTCGACTCCAGCTACTTAAGTGTGACAACCTCTGCTCTATAGATTTATACAACAAACAAACAAACAAAACTGCAGGGCGGAGATTGTGTTTAACGGGCCACTGAGAATTTGAAAAGGCAGTGAAACTCTTCTCAAGTCCAGAGCCCAAAGAAATATAATGCTAGGGGAGTTTCTCATAAAGATTCCCCTCTCCTATTTGCCTAGACAGGTCTGCGTGGCCGGATAAGGCGGGGGCGGGGTGGGGGGAGGAGCAGTGGGTCTGAGCAAGGTCTTACTCTCCAAGAGACCTCTTTAAACCCTCCCATGGCATTTCAGTGCCCCAGTGAATCACTGGCACAAGTCTCCATCTCCTAAAAGACTGCATTGGGATGGCACCTCTGGGCAGGTGAGCTAAAGCCCCAATGGGCTTTCATGGGGCATGAAAGACTTCATGCCCCAATAAAAAACAGTACGTCTCTGAGCACCAAGAAAGATGTCATGAATCCACAAATACCCAGCAGTTGAAAGGTTAAAAACAAAAAGAGAGCAGGGGGCTAAGTTCAGAGCCTGTAGTGTCAGACCATCTGTCTACCTTAAAAAAAAAAAAAAAAAGAAACATAAGCTTTTGCCTGATGTGAAATCTGTAAATACCAACGGACCCACAAATACCCTCTGCTGACGCTGCAAGGCAGTAGACAACTGCTTGGGTTTAGGAAAAATCAGGGGAACTCTAGACTGATCCAGGAAAGAGAAGGCAGCTGCTCGGTGACAGAGCCCCAGAGCTCCCCCTGACTCCTGCTTCTTAAGGCCCAAGTGACCAGAGGGTTGGCTGGGCCTCTAACCCCAACAACAGGGTGGTCCCAGAATCCAACAGCTGGTACTAACGGCTCTGGCAGTGCAGTACTCCAAATGAGTACAGCTCGTTCTCTCAAGATCCTTGGAAATGGAAGCTTTGCTATGCTCATTACTGAGAAGGGTCTGGCGCCCTCCAACCCATTTGTATCTCTTCATCCTCTCTCTAAACATTTATTGTCTGGCAGGCACAGCTGCAGGCTCCTGAAAGCCATGGCCTCAGACCTCCGGGAGACCCCACCGAAAGGGGGCAAGGTGAGGAGTATCAACCTGAAGGGCATCGGGCCTGATTCTTAGAAGCAAGTGGACCCCGCAGGCCTGACCACGGAAAACCCCTGCCTCTTTTCAGAAGCTGCTCGAATCTTTCCCCGTGTGGCACTCCAGAAGCCAAATAACTCGGAGGAGTTTCATTCTACCCAGAGAGAAGTGTATAAAAAGTGCAAGAGTCTAAGGAAGTAAATCAAAATAACAGTGCATCTAGCAGCCTGGTGACCTATTTCCTGAATTGGATGTTGGAATCGCCTTCCCACAGAACAGCCAATTGTGATGTGTTAGTAATTTCATGCAGTGCAGCCCTCTGGCATGGAGGCGCTGCCCCATTCCTTCCCAAGGAAATTCCACTGCAGGCAATGTTATGATTAGTGGACTAATAACACTTGTCGTTGGAACACTCCAGACAAAGCTGCAGTGTGGACTGATCTCCAAGTCCTTTAATCACCTATTTCATCATCTCGACACTGGAGCCCCGGCAGTAGGGATGGGCTTGTGGATCCCAATAATTAACCAAAGGGACAGCTGCTTGCTTGCAAGGGGATCTCCCTTCCCTCCATTCATAATCCCACGCCAATCCGGGGTGTTAACTGGTGTGGTTACCATGTCCGATACTGGATGGCAGCTAGAAAAAGAGGTGCTGCAGGCTAATTCTAAAGCAAGCCACCTGCCCGTTCACTTCTGAAGTTCATGCACAGACAGTTTCCTTGTGATTAGCTTGCTGGGGTTCTGGGCAGGCGCCAGGGGAGAGTCCGGGAAGTGCGTGTGTGCTGACATGCCCGCCACCTGACTGGGGGCACTGCCCAGTCCCAGCGTGGTAACGGTGAACTCCCCTGCCCTTCCCCTGATGTTGCGCGGGGCCCTGCGCACAGGAGACACAGAATCCCTAACCGCACCAAGGCCTGTGAAGGAACCAATCGGGTCTATGGGAAATTAGGTGGAGATGCTGAAGGACTGTCTACTCCTTCATTTTGGTCCCTTTTGATTGGGCTTCGAACCAAATCAGAGTTAATTAGCTGAAGGCAGATGCTCACAGTCTTTGAATCAACTGATTTAGAAGTGAGCATTTATAAAAAGAGACTATGGGGCTTCCCTGGTGGCACAGCGGTTAAGAATCCACCTGCCAACGCAGGGGACACGGGTTCGATCCCTGGTCTGGGAAGATCCCACAGGCCCCGGAGCAACTAAGCCCATGCGCCACAACTACTGAGCCTGCGCTCTAGAGCCCGCAAGCCTCAACTACTGAGCCTGCGAGCCACAACTACTGAAGCCCACGCGCCTAGAGCCCGTGCTCCACAACAAGAGAAGCCACTACAATGAGAAGCCCGCGCACCGCACCGAAGAGCAGCCCCCGCTCGCCACAACTAGAGAAAGCTCGCGTGCAGCAACGAAGACCCAATGCAGCCAAAAATAAAATAAATAAATTTTTAAAAAAGAGAGAGAGAGACTATGATAACATAGGCCAGTAGGGGAGAGGGAGGCTGATACGATCATAGAGGTAGGAAAAGAATCTCCTGGGACTTACTGATCACTCAGAACCACTGACTAGCACAGACCGGTGGATTTAACCTCCTTTCTAACCCTGAGAGCCATCAGGGCTTCTTGGCCACATCTTTGAGGAAAGAAATAAACATATAAAAAGAAAACTAAGTTGGGGGTAGGGGCAAGTAGTGAGAGCAAGACACAGACGGTGAGAAAAAAATCAAAAAGGAGAAAGGTCAATTATTGTTGGAAGGTAGAGTGCTAAGAGCAACGTCTGCAGGCGTGGAGCAGAAGCATTGGAGCTCTGGGGTGCCTGGAACAGGCTTCAGGGAGAAGCGCTTTCCCACTGCACACTATTTGATTATTTGAAACACATCAGCGGTTCTCTAGATAACAAGACACAAAGCAGACAATCCTTGGCAATTTTCTTCCCACAGATGCTGTGCTCATCCTCCAAGTTTCCTGACGTAACTACACTGTTCCTGGGGTTCCCAGGGTGAGATGGCTGCCTCCAAGCAAAGTGGGCAAATCCCCGTGTCCAGCCCCCCTGGCCCCAGGTACCAAGAGAGGATGGCTTTTGTCCTCTCCTCCACACCCCCTGAGAAGTACAAACTGTGCAGGTGACCACACAGCTCAGAGAGCAAAGGCTCAAACATTCTCTGGGAAAGTCCCACCCCAATCCCTTTCCCACTGACCTTTCCAAAATTCATTTGGCTTTGTTTGGGGCTCCACAAGTTATGAAAGTTAGCTTCCAGGAGAGCCAAAGATGAGGCATTCCCAATGTGGGATTTCAAACTCTGTTAATTTCCACCGAAGTGCCAGAGTATAGTTTGGGGGCCGTTTCTCCCTCATATTTAGACAATGATGTAAAACCTGTTGATTTGTTTAGACACAATTGTCCCTCAGCAGGACAGATGGTATTCAACAGAATGGAATAATTAGGGGATTTAAAAGAAATAATTATGTGGGAAAATAGAGTCGGAGTCAAAAATGCCTGGTAATCTAGATGAAGAATTCATGTTTTAAATGTGCATAAAAATTGTCATTGTAAATTTTGTTGCCTTGTTCTCTTGAGGTAAAACAACTCTTTATCAACAAGAGATGTTTCATATCATGCTGTTAAAGGCAAACATGATTTTTTAAGAATCGTGGGAACAGTGACATGAAACATTCAGTTTATTTTCATCTCTTCCTGGGGAAACTGAAGTTCCTGGTGAAACAACTTTATGAGGCAATGGCTTAATTACACTAAATGGTTTTTAAAAAATAACACAGCAGGGTGGGAGTGGGGGTAGTATCTATCTTGTTAAATTGTTTGTTTGACTTTGAGCTGCCTTTGGCTTTCCTCAGCTCAGGGTCCAAAAGATGGGACTCTTTTCTGAAACATATACTTCTTTCAGTGAAAGCTTCATGGGCAATGCTCTTTACAAAGCACACATCACTCCTCTACCTACACAAGTCAGGATGAAACAGCCTGCCTGAGACACTTGATCCTGAGCCGGCTGAGTCCTGGAGCAAACAGGAGGCTTAAATGCAGGGAGGAAGCCAGTTAACTCCAGCTAACACCCTTGGTCACATGGTTTGCTTGTTGCCTCCCCCCATGGCCAGTGCAACCAAGCTCCCTTTCACTTGTGTGATCTGACAAAGGCAATGTGGTGTGATTTTGGCCCAGCACCTTGACGGGGTACTAAGCCAGAATGAAAACGTACAATAAAATTTGCCCAATTCAAAAGGTCTCGGGGGAAAAAAAAAAAGAAAAGGTCATGAAGAACCGAGGGGCAAGATGGGAATAAAGACGCAGACCTACTAGAGAATGGACTTGAGGATATGGGGAGGGGGAAGGGTAAGCTGGGACAAAGTGAGAGAGTGGCATGGACATATATACACTACCAAAGGTAAAATAGAGAGCTAGTGGGAAGCAGCCGCATAGCACAGGGAGATCAGCTCGGTGCTTTGTGATCACCTAGAGGGGTGGGATAGGGAGGGTGGGAGGGAGGGAGACGCAAGAGGGAAGAGATATGGGGACATATGTATATGTATAACTGATTCACTTTGTTATAAAGCAGAAACTAACACACCATTGTAAGGCAATTATACTCCAATAAAGATGTTAAAAAAAAAAAAAAAGGTCTCGGGGCAGGAGAAAGAGTAGACTTTGAATTCAGCGGATTTGGGATTACTTGAGTTTTATTTAAGTGAGGCATCTGGTCTTGATCTCAAAAATTCATTCTAACTTTCATACTCTTATCATTCTTCGACATTATGTGCCAAAGCTGAACATGCAAATAATCTGGGACTCAGTAATTCTATTCCTAGGGGTACTCAACAGTAATGCATGCACACGTGCTCCAAGACACATGTACAGAAGTACTCATAACAGAATTATTTATAATAGCTAACACTGACGGCAATTCCAAGGTCCGTCAAGAGTGAAATGGGTAAATTGTGACAAAGTCCTTCAATGGAGTACTATCCAGCAATGAGAATGACTGGTCTACAGCTTTAAGCAAACATGTACATAAACATCACAAGTGTGATGTTGAGCGAAAGAAGCCAGACACAGAAAAGCACATCCTGTATGAATCCATTTATATAAAGTTCGAATGCAGGCAAAGCTAATCTATGCTGTTAGAGGTCAGGACAGTGGTTAGCTATGACAGGGGAGTGGCTGGAAGAGGAAATGAGGGGTGTGGTAGGTTGAATGGTGGCCTCACAAAAGATATATCCACGCTCCAGAACCTGTGAACGTGACCTTATTTGGAAAAAGGGTCTTTGCAGATGTTATTCAGTCAAGGATCTCAAAATGAGATCATCTGGATTATTTGGCCTTAAATCCAATGACAAGGTGTCCTTATAAGAGACGGAAGAGGAGAAGACACAGAAGAGGGAGAAGAAGGAGAAGGGCCTTGTGAAGAAGGGGGCAGAGATTTACAGCAATGCATACACAAGCCAAGGAACGCCTGGAGCCCCCAGAGCAGGAGGAAACAAGGAAGGCTCCTCCCCTAGAGCCCCGAGAGGGAGACGGCCCTGCTGACATCTTGATTTCAGACTTCTGGCCTCCAGAACTATGAAAGAATACATTTCTGTTGTAAGCCACTAAATCTGTGGCAATTTACAGAAACCCTAGGAAACTCATGCAGGGAAGGTGCTCTGTTTCTTGATCTGGGTACTGCTTACATGGGTATGTTCATTTTGTAAAAATTGATCAAGTTGTACACTAATAGTTTGTGTATTTTTTACATGTATATTATACTTCAATAAAAATTTATTTTAAAAATCTATGATTCTATATTCTAGTTTCCAAATACCCCCCATTTGGAGTAAACAGAGCCTGGCTTTATGAGGTCTCATTGTTTATGTTTAAGCTGTGCTTTACAACAACAAGGAAAGCCTTTCACCAAGTCAAAAAACTATGCCCCTAACAAATGTATACTCATAGTCTTTCCCTCCACTGCAGTACGGTGAGGGGAACTTTGGAAGACAAAATATCAGAAGCAAGTAGCCAACATCCATTTTTCATATATTTCTTTTTGTGGAAGTAGGCAGCAGGGTGGGTAAGGGGTAACAAGTCTCCAGGACAGGAACTGTCTGGAAGTTTGGGGTAATGATAGAATGACCAACACCTTGCTTTTGCTCAAGGTGGATCAGTTGGGAATTCTTTGTGATCAACAAGAAGAAGAAGCCAGGGCTTCCTTGGTGGCGCAGTGGTTGAGAGTCTGCCTGCCGATGCAGGGGACACGGGTTCGTGCCCTGGTCCGGGAAGGTCCCACATGCCACGGAGCGGCTGGGCCCGTGAGCCATGGCCCCTGAGCCTGCGTGTCCAGAGCCTGTGCTCCGCAACGGGAGAGGCCACAACAGTGAGAGGCCCGCATACCACACACACAAAAAAGAAGCCAAACCCTAACTCCACCTTATCTGGCAATTTTGCAGTGGGTGGGAGAAGCATTACATATTGTTTGTGTGTTGTTAAGAATGAGATTCAAAGATGGTTTCCTCTGTCTTGGAAAAAAAAAAAAGGACACATTTGGCAGCCTACAAACAATAAACCAGTAGAGGCTTCAGATTTTTTCCAAAAGAATGAGATGACTCCAAAATGAGCATGTTTTCCATTTTCCACTCTCTCCAACCCCAGGCAGATGATTTTGAACGTGCACTCTCCTCACACTGGCTTTGAAGAAGTCAAGACTTGCCAGAACTGTGGACTCAAGACTAAAGCCAAGCACAGATGGAAGTGGCTGTGGAGAGCAGGCCCAAATTCCCTCAGCAGGGATTACTGAGGAACAAAGCTGGCAGGGTGGGGATTGCAAACAGTCACAGGTGCAGAGAGGCACAGGGCAAGGGATGGGGCGCCGGGGAAGGGTCTTTTTCCACCTTCATATACGTCAGCTCTCATACATATTTGCTTAAAGGGGGCCACTGCTGCCTAAATCCAGTTACTGAACTTGTCGGTTCAAGGAGACCCCATCACTGGAGGTGGCAGACAGGCCTGCTGTTTCCTCCTTGACGGAGCAGACTGTCCCCCGTTAGCCCTGCCCAGGCACCAAGAATACAGGACTGTGGCCACATTGTCAGGAGCATGGAGGACAAAGTAAAGAAGATCACAGTGGTCTTGCAACTCCGAGAGGGGTTTTGAAGTTTTCAGTAAGAATAAGCAAAGTTTTGGCAGTGATTTGGGTGCCGACTTCCTTAAGGGGCCAAATTAGGTTAAAATTGATGGATGACTCTCCTGTAAGTTTCCTCCTGCATTGGAATCCTCAAATGTGTGTGCTTTGTTTTGAGTGAATGCTCTGTCTTGCCCCTTTGAAAGTGCAAGTTACAAGGACAGCAAGGGCTGGGTCCTTCATTTCTGTTGTCACCTTCGAGCTGCTGTCATCTACACATAGCTGTTAATGTAAAAAAAAAAAAAAGAAAAGAAAAAGAAAGAAAAAAGAAAAGCGAAGACAGAAGTGAAATGACACATGTTCCAAATTAGGCCACTCAGGGATGGTCACAACAGTGACTTCTTCAGCAAGAAGAGAAACCTCACTCAAGGATTTGTTCGAGAGGGAAAAATGTGAAATTAGGGGGCAAAGATAAGAAAATACCCTCCTAGGAGATATGAAAAAATAGGCAATGTTTGTGAGACCAGATAATAACTAACTGATTTGAAAAGAAGTCAAAACATTAGGTAATGTGAAATTCTGAGCCTTGACTGTAACATATATTGCATGTTTTTTTTTCCTAATTCAGTTTGGTCTGTATGGCATTCCAGCCAAATGTTCTAACCAAAAGCCCTTGAGGAAAGACTGAACATGAGACAATAGTTCATAATTCAATTCCATCAGCATTCACTGAATGCTTACTACGTGCTCAACATTCTGTTTGGTGCTGTGGGGAATGTGTAGGAAGTAGAAAACACAGTCAATGCCTGCAAGAAGTTTGCCATTTAGTTGGGAGAGAGACGATTTCTAAACATAGAACAATTAAAACAATTAAGTTAGAAAATAAAGACATAGTAAAGAACCAAAAGAAACAGACTTTAGTGCCAAGATGTATGGTTCAGGTAAGAATGGACAATTCAACACCACAAAAAAGCTGAAGTTAGTAAGGAGAGGGCTACGGGATACAAATAAGGAAGACTCCCAGGCTGTAGGAAGAAGGCAAGCCCACGTCACATTCTGAATCTGACATTAACAAGAAAAACTCTAACCATTGGTGCTATTAAGATGAGGGTATTGTCTCAAAATCAACAAGGGACTGTGAGAACAGCTTCTAAAATCTCAACTGTAAGGAATCGGTTTAAAAGGCTAACATACCAAATCAGTTATCTAATGTGTTTGTGACAAAAGTTTTTGGAGTGTGACTATAGGCACACCTCAGAGATACTGCTGGTTTGCCTTGAGACCACCGCAATAAAGCAAATATTGCACGCAATAAAGCAAGTCACACAAATTTTGTTTTTGGCTTCCCAGTGTGTATAAAAGTCGTGTTTACACTATACTGTCTATTAAGTGTACAATAGCGCATTTATGTCTAAAAAAGCAATGTGCATACCTTAGTTAAAAATACTTTATTGCTAAAAAATGCTAACCATCATCTGAGCCTTCAGCAATTGGTAATTTTTTTGCAACGGTAACGTCAAAGATCACTGATCACATAACAAATATAATAACAATGAAAAAGTTTGAAATGTGAGAATTACCAAAATGTGACACACAGACACAAAGAGAGCAAACGCTGGTGGAAACTGGAGCCAATACACCTGCTCAAAACTTCAATTTGTTAAAAAAAAAGAAAAAAGAAAAATCTGAAAAACACAATAAAACAAGGTCTACCTGTGCTGAATAAGGAGACCTGGATCGTAAGAAGTTGTCAGTTAGTGTGCAGCACTGTTTACAAAAGTGAACCTAAGTTCTTTGGGCCATTAGAAAGGTATATTTTGGATCAGAACAGAGGACACTACCCAGGTGCTATCCTTCTCTCCCTCCCTTGGTTATGAGTGCCTAAAACACAGTGGTTCCTTTAGAGTCATGCTGGGTGACCCTACCACTTATCACCCCATGTGGACTTGGGGACTTATTTCATCTCTCCAAGCCTCAGTTTCCTAAAATGGGAAGAATAATAATAATACCTACCCTCACTGGATTATGATGAGGATTCAATTAGGTAATACGTGTGGAGTGCTTAGCACAGGGCCTGCCGTAAGGCAGGAGCTCAGTAAAAGGTTGCTATTGTTTTCATTAGTCATAAAAACATCCTGATTGCCACTAAAGGCTAGATAAATTAGTAGTTAAGAGTTTGGGCTTTGGACTCAGATAGAATAGAGTCTAAATCTATTTACTAGCTATGTAACTTTGGGCAAATTAGGCTGTTTGTTATTATTATTTGCTGTTGTGGCTACTGTTACTACCAACTTGGTCTCCCAGCTATCTTGATACTGGGAAAGAAAATTAGAGGACATAAGTCTTCCAGGCATTGGAAAGGAATACATTCCATCGTTAATGAATAAACTGACCTCCTGAATTATAATCTCCTCTGAGTCTAATTAGTGTGTATCAGACCCTCAGAGTCCCCACTGGGAGTTCCGGTCTCAGTGAACAGCCAGCCTCTCTTGGTCACCATCTACCCCCCCAAACAAGACAGTTTTTGGCTCACCAAACTGGAAGTCCAGAGGCAGGTGGCTTCAGGGCTAACATAATACTGTAACCCCAGTTCCTTTTGCCTGCTCTTCTCTGTGTCCTGATCTCCTCCCTGAGTTGAGTTGATCCTCAAGCTCGAGTGAGATGTCTGCGGCAGTTTCAGACCTCACGTTCGTACACGACAACATATCAGAGGGAAAGAGACCTCTTTCTTAACAATGAGGAAACCTTCCTCACAGCAAACTTGCCTTCATCTCTCATTACTGTGAACTGGGTCACAGGCCCATTTCCAAACGAATCCTTGTAGCCAGGTATATCTGAAATATCCAGGGGCAACAGCATTACCAAGATTGCTTTAGACAGATTAGTCTCCACCCACTGAAGCTGGAAGCAATCCTCTAAACTACACTTGTGCTAAACAATGTGACGGTAGGATATCAAACTGCAATGGTCACCTCCTCAACTGTAGGATATCCGCACTCCTTAATGCTAGAGATAATGAAAAATAACCTTACCCCCGAGCAACTGGCCACTCCCTAAAAGCCAGCTGAAGTTAAGGTCTACCCCAGTGACCTCTTTGGAACTATAGTCATATCCGGAGTAACAGGAATGTCACTGCCTGGAAAAACAGGGTCCTTTTCTAAAATGGGCTTTCCCTTCTGGCCAAACTCCTTGGTCCATAACTGCAGTTGATAGGATCTTTGGGAGAGGTTTCCTTGGCCTTTTGTTTGAATGTTGTGCCCCCTTTATGATTCTATATGTGAAGAGGAAACCAGCCCTTTCCAGCTATGTCAAGACCTGATTAATGCCTCACTAGCAAACACGACCCAAACCCCAGCAAGCCCGGTTCCTTCCTTTCCCAGAAGGAAGCTAACATGGCTCTCCCTTTGTTTGAAGGTGCTGGGTGAAAAAATGCTAGCTGCAGCTTTGGAGGGAGGTAAGGAGGCCCGAAAATCTGTGCCCCTCCTCAGCCCTCTACAGTTTGTCTTGAATTTAAAATGAATCAACCTGAGAAACCAAGATTCATTCAAGCTGCGATTGAGGACTCCAGACACTGACACAGGCGAGGGTGAACTTGCAGAGCTCAGGGAGACATCCAGTTCTGGACGGTGGACAACCACAGGCCTGTGCCTCAGGGTCCAGTTCCCACCCCTGGCTTCCTCCTTGACCTGTTTTTAATTTTTCAAAACTCCCACCCCTCTTGCAGAACGGTTTCGGTTCTTTGCCTGACCTCTGCTTGGTCTCCCTGGGCAGGTTGCCCTCCTTGTTCTCCCTCAGCTGGCCAGGCTGGCTGGCTGCCTAATTGTCCCAAGAGACAGGAAGGCACCCTTTGCATCTCTCCGGTTTGGGTCCGTTTTTACTGCTTCTCTGGAGTTAACATCAAGGACTTTAAAAACATCTCGGTAAATGCAGATGTGGAGGCTAGATAGGATTGTGGTCACCTTGGCCCTCATTTTTCTTGCTGCTCACAGAGTAGGAAAATTCAGTGCTGTTTTTGGACTTGACCCAATACCTTTTCTGTCCAGAAAGCCAATAACTCACTCTCGGAGTGACTTGTTTGGCTCTGCTTGCTATATCACGTATCATATATTATAGATGATATATCACAGTCATTGGCAAAGCTAACTAATGCCCAAACTCCACTCCCAGATCCCAGCACCGACTGCCAGAGGTAACCAGACATTCACATTAATGAGACGTGGTGGGCTGTTAAACCAATCTGCATTATTTGAGGTGAAAGGGTGGAAGCAAACAGACTTCCAAGTTTCTTGGATTAGTATCAGTATAATTTCTTTTGGACTGTAAGTACTGAGAAAGATTGTATTTTCTACATTACTAGGAATTTGTTTTTCAAATCAAGTGAATATTATGTACAGAACATTGTGCTCAATCTTAAACGGGCTACAAGGATTTTAGTAAGGGATACATGCCATATGCTTTGGAAAAATTATAAACAATCCAAGGTAGTATATGCTAGGTCAGAAGGAATGGTATAGAGCAAGGCTGTAAGGACAGAAGCACAGGGGACTTTGTCCTTAGTTGATGTATAACAGCTTAAACTCATTTCTAAGCATTGCCCTTGGGCCTTTTCATTCAGGACAATGACAGACTCTGGGAGAGGTGGGGTGGAACACCACTGACCACCTAGAGTTAAATGAAACCTCTCATTAACCCATTGCCAACCTGCACCAAGAGTGCCCTGTTCAGTTGCTTGCTTCCTGTGGCTAAATTTGGCCTATCCGGAGGCCCGAGGAACGTCTGCCCAGTGGTTTATACGGCAGCTTGCATTCTGATGGGGAAAGGAAGATATATGCTTAAGGATGTGGAGATGGTGGTGACCTGACCTCCCCGGGAAACGCCCTCCTATATTTCGAGTTGCCTGGTCACTCAGCTTAATGATTTTAAAAGAAGACATTATTTTGTTCAGTGGCCTGTAGTGAAGTTTGCACTCTGCCAGGGAAGAGAAAATAAATGTCTGTGGGAGTGAGGAAATAGTAGGGACCTCCTTGGGAAACTCTCTGCTGGTCAGTCAGCTTATTAATTTTTAAGAGACGTTAAGGGGTCATAAAGAGAACCCTGGCCTGGAAGTCAGGAAGTGTGCTGTGCAGTGGGCCCATCGGCAGCGGGAGGGAGAACGTCAGCCACCGGGAGCCCACAAGGAGCATTTATAATGATGAGGATGACACAAATGTCACATTTTATACCGCTTTACAGTTTTTAAAGCACTTTTGCATCTACTACCACAAAATCCTAGAATCTTACGAGTGGGAAAGGACTTTAGGAATTACCCAGCATGGCCCCCCAACCCAGGCAAGACTCTCACCTCCACTATCCCTCTCGTTTGATATTCCAAGAAGCCCTTTGCAGAAGCCAGCTTAGCAAGTAGCATCATCTTCATTTTATAGGAAGACCAACTAAGGAGTTAGTTTCAGGCCAAGATGATGCAGTCAATCATGACAAAACTGGCCTTAAACACGCTAGTCCGGGGTTCTTTCCATGCTATCACATATCTCTTTTATATTTAAGAGGATAGGTTCTACTCACCCTTCTGGCCCTTACTAAGTAATTTAGCACCTAACCATTCTCAAATTGCTTTAGAAGCTTCAGATCTGATACGTCAGTTAGAGTACAAGATCTTTTCAGGCCAGACCTCATACTGCCTTGAATCTCCATCCTCTCCCCACGTCACCACCAGTGTTACGGGTTCTTGGAAGATACTTAACAAATGCCTGAATGAACGAATTGAAATTCTAAAATTTCTGAGTTACTCCTTATACCTTAGAGGCGTGCCAGGTTCTACTTTCCATGATTTCGTCCTCATCTTTGGAAACTTCATTTGCTTGGAGCTACTGGGGTTACTTGGGCAGGCTGAAATACTCTGGTATCAGGGGTTATATGGGGGAATGTCTTGATATCTTACAGCAGATCCCCTTTCTCGAAGGATAAAACAACAGGCAAGTTAATGACCTAGGTCTGATATTGGCAAGTTGAGGATTCTATATGTATTTTATTTCTCTTTAAAGTCTTGGCTGGAATTCTATAGAATGGAGAAGTCACGTTGCCCCTTTCTGGCCATTGGAATGTATTAAATGAGACACACTGTGCTCATTTTAAATCTTAGGGTTAGAGGAAGAGTTCTGACCAGGGTTATTCGTCATTGGCTTTTGACATAAACTAGCCTTTCCCAAGAAGGTTAAGGTGCAATGAAAAGAAGAATCAAAGACTTACATGGAAATAGCCACAGGATTGACTAGTTAGCCAAAGTGCACACTTTTTTCTGAAGTTAAAAATTTATGCTTGGTGATTTCCATTTAAAAATCAAGGTTTTAAACTGCTGTCTATACTGGTCTATGCCTGGACTTAAAAAAAACTTTTTGGTTCATAATTCTTTTGATGCTGTTAACATACAGAAGAACGCTAGCTTCCAAAATAGGATATATGTTGCAATAAGCATCTCCTGCTCCTGCCCCCCAAGGACATCTGGAAAGGGTGTTAGTTAAATAGCCATGGATTTGCACAGTGCTATAATTTTTATAGATATAAAGAAGCCTCCCTCCGCCTTCACCCCTACACCAGCGATGGGTGAGCTACCCCCAAACTCTTTCACAAGGACAACAAGCAACGGAATCTGGCAGATCACCCTAACCAAATACCACCCAGGCAGAAGGAACCCAACCTGTCTAGTGAAATTCTTTCAAATATATTTTATACTATCAACGCTTAAACTCACCAGGAAAAAAAAAAAAATGAAATTTACCAGGAAACGTTTCAGGTAGAGTAATAGAGCTGCTGAGATACACTTAAACATAACTTCCTAAACTTAAACCGCATAATAATCTTTTCCAGATCCTTTTAGCTAGTTTCTTATTCCGAAATGAACCTTGTATGGAATTGCACACACTTGGCCCAGTACAAATTTCACCATATTGAGCCCCTTAGACTTGGCCCACCACTAATTCATACTGTCAACTACAGCTTGGTTCTCACCACTGTCCAATTGTTCCTTATATACCTTATACCGTGAATATTCCAGTCTTTATCTTCAGGTTCCCAAGTCCTATTTATTCCAACACCCCCATTCTTAGTAGATGAGCTTGACAAAGTTTGCTGAAAAAAACTGAAGCTATGGAGATGTGAGAATATCTCTCACGTCAGATGATTTTTTTTTCTGAGTACTCTCTAAGTTATCCCCTCCGTCTCTGCTGTAGAATTCACCCTTTCATACTTTTCTACTCCCACACTTATCCTCTCCCTCCAGACTTGCACTGTCCTGTATGGTAGCCGCTAGCCACATATGGCTATTTAAATGTAAATGAATTAGAATCAAATAAAATTAAACATTCAGTTCCACAATCACACTAGCCGCATTTCAAGCGCTCAATAGCCACACAGGATTACCTGAAGGGACAGTGCAGATACGGAACATTTCCATCATTGTGGAAAATCCTACTGGATAGCAGTGCTCAGTAGGGTCCTCTGATTTCTTACCTATCCCGTGGGCTATTCAATCTCATCATCAACAACAGTAACAACTACCCTACAAGTGACCGTCATACCCTTGTTGCTACCAGTATCTAAATGCTGCCAAACTTTTAGAATAGATACTTGCCTTCATGCTTGCATTCCTTTCTTGGTCCTCTGCAATCTGACTTCTGTACCTGCTAAGAAGCCACCAAAGACATTTGGGGCATCCTCCACCATTTTTTCCTAGTCATCACCCTCTAAAATTGCTCCTCTCTAACCTGTTTCTCACACCTCTTGTCCCTGGCACATCCCATTGCTGAAGAAATGTTGCGTAGATGAGACAACGAGCTTCCCTCCTTGATCATTCGCTCCCCCCTGTCCTGAAAGTCCAGTCCTCTGCTTTTCTTCTGCCAGCCCTTCTCTGATGAACTCATCTTCCCTTATTTGCCTTCCACTATCTGCTCTATGAAAACGGGTCTCAATCTCATGGCTCGAGATGCTAATTCCTCACCTACCTGCCTGGCATTACAGGAGAGTGCCAAGAATAAGTGTTGGTATTATCAATGAAGGCAGAGAAAGCTATCTCCTATCCCAATTAATTTCCATGTCCCTTGAAACCCTGTGGGCAAGTGAAGAGTCAGGGATGGAAGGGGGCAGAAACAAAGACTACAAAAGGAAGACATGGGAACGCTCTGGCCAAAAGAACTTTGTCTATATAATAATTCTGCCATAGTCTTTTCTTATAACCAGTGTCAAAACCTCAGGATAATATAGAAGTTCTTTTTCCTTTTGACTCCTTCCTCTTTCTTTTCTTTTTTTCTTTTGGAGGGAGGAGTGGGTTAGTAACCTCCGCCTTGCCTTTTCATAGCAAACTCCACAACAGTTGTAGATCAAAATGGAAAACCAGTCACTTGCACCAAGGCACTAGCCTGCAGTAAGCCCACAGCAAATTACAGCCTGGTGTTTTGTGAAGGAAGTTGACAGGACAACACCTTCTTCCCTTCTCAAAATGAATGCATAAAAATACGCTCTAGCCTTTAACAGCATCCGATGTCTATAACTAACATGAAGAGAACATCAGAACTTTTTTTTCCCTTTGGCTTTTTTTTTTCTTTCAGCAGACACGTTGCTCTGCTGATTAGAAAGCTAAGAAAGTGGATAGGTAGAAATATATAGCTTATTCAGCCAAAGGAAAGTTAAAGTAATGCAGACAACACATTGCATAGTGCCTGATTTGGTTACACTTAATTTAAAGACCACCAGGTCCTGACCAATGCTCTTTCCCCCCCAGCTTTATTGAAATATAGTTGACAAATAAAATTGTAATATATTTAAAGTGTACAACATGATGATTTGATATATGTATACGCAGGGAAATGATTACCACAATCAAGTTAAGGAACAATAAACATAATTCTTTTTTTTTTTTTTTTTTGCGGTACGCGGGCCTCTCACTGTTGTGGCCTCTCCCGTTGCGGAGCACAGGCTCCGGACGTGCAGGCTCAGGGCCATGGCTCACGGGCCCAGCCGCTCCGCGGCATGTGGGATCTTCCCGGACCGGAGCATGAACCCATGTCCCCTGCATCAGCAGGCGGACTCTCAACCACTGCACCACCAGGGAAGCCCCGTAATTCCTTTTTTTGTGTGAGAATGCTTACCATCTACTCTCTTGGCAAATTTTAAGTCCACAACACAGTATCATTAACTATAGTAACCATGCGGTACATTAGATCCTCAGAACTTACTCATCTTTTAACTGGAAGTTTGTCCCCTTTGACCAACATCTCGCCATTTCCTCCACCCCCAGCCCCTCACAACCACCATTCTCTGTTTCTATGAGTTTGACTTTTTTTTTAGATTCCACATATAAGGGATGCCATACAATGATTCTCTGTCTCCTGACCAGTGCTCTTGAAATGTAAATTCACTATCCAAAACCCACAAGTGAATCCAAAACACTGGGAAACAGGAGAAATTTACGCTGGACAGATGTGGGCAGTCCCCAAACTCAGTGATCTTTGACAGCTACAAGGTCAAGGCAGTTTTTCAAAGTGATTTGTACAAAGTTTGCTTGTAAAAGAAAAAACATTTTTTAAGAGGGCATTCAGTTATATCCGAGGTAATCAAAGTAGCAAAAATAATCTCCAAAGTCAGCATTTACTAGGCAATTTGGGTTAAAATGTTATAAAAGGCAGACTGTTTGGGCTAGTACATCTGCCTCTCTTGCACTTGAAGAAAATTTGTAGATGAAGAAACTGCCTTAAAAAAAAAAAAAAGAAAGAAAAGCCTCCTTTCCCACAGCCTTCTGCCAAACAGATTCTGTTGCTAGGTAAACAGAAGCTACCAACAATTTATGTACCAATATATATAGCAAATTATAGCTGAGAGGAAGCTTGCTAGCTTATGAAACAGATGGTGATTTGTTGTGGCTCGGGAGAGAACAGGGTTTTGCCATGATGAGCCCCTGCTAGTCTCTCTGACAATTTCCTAGCCTAATAAACACTCTGACTTTGTATGTTATGAAGTTGGATGAGAGTGGAATCATGTAGAAAAGAAAGGAAAAGTTGGAAGGAATGGCAAAGACAATGCTCTTTGAGAGAAGGAATTATGGGTTTTAAACTTTGTGTTTAAATATGAGATATCAGTAGAAAGTAAACCAACACAGCTTGTAATATAACCCCCAGACTTGCCATCTGGGTTGAAGTCAAATTGAATAAGCCCAAGAACATCAACTCCGCTTCTCTAGCACTATGAAAAATTTCAGAAAGTCTGGTCAAGCAATCAGAAGCAAGAACAAGAGGGTGTAATCTTCTGTGAACATCTGTAACTAGAGAATATACCACGCTTATTAAGATTGTGTCAAAAGAAATTTCATCGAGTTAAGGCCCTTGCAGCTCACATTTCTCATCCAAACTAAACTAGTGTTTGTTCAATAAGCAACTGGTTCACAACTGGACTTAAACTGTCTCCCCACATCCTGGAACAAACTGTTGAACCACACTCAGATCCACACTGACATCTGCAGGTAATCAAAACAGGACTTCTATGAATTGATTTCTAGACGCAGATTCTCAAACCATTCACCACAGTAGTGTGCGAACCCATAAAACCTAAATACCCTGGATGACTATTTCTTTAAAAAATACTCTCTGTCTTTAAGTGCTTTCATAGACTAAAATATTGTATATAGAGTATGAACTCCATTATCTAGAAAAAACCCCACAAACATATAGTTATTTCCACCTGGTGTAATTATGGTGATTTTAATTTTCACTTTAAACTTTGCCTTCAATTTTCCATTACTTTTCAGATATTCTCCAATGAGTGTATAGTCCTTTTACAATTAGTTATTGAAAGGCTGCTACCTCGATTTTATTTTTTTAATTGTCAATATCAGCATTTTAATGAGTTATTAAAAATAAAATCATGCATAATATCCTCAACAGGCAAAGGTTACAATTATATGTAACATAAATATATAAAGGAAGCTGTAAGATGAAGGCATTTTTTTTTAAAGATACGGATAAATAGTCAAGACAATAAATTGTTTTTTAAATATGCGTTTGAAAGAAAATCTAGGGAAAATAAGGTACAAAAAGCGATGGTCTCATTTAAAAAAGGATTTTCATATGTCCTAGCTAATAAGCACTAAATATGTTATATATATGAGTGAAGAGGAAGATTTTTAAAGGATAAGTAAAGTTAATGAGGTAAAGAAAAACACAAAGGATACATTATGGCAATTGAAAAATAGTGTACTAAGGAAAAACATGCCAAACGAGTTGAATCAGGAGGACACACTATAAAAAACAAAGCAACAAACACCCAAACAAAAAATCATTTGAAAATAGTTTACACACATTCTTCCAAAATTGATGCATGTTAGTGTTTGTACTAACATGACAATGTCTATGGGATTTTTAATGTTCATGTTTATTCTTCTCCTAAAATATGGTTCCTATTGCAGAAATTAATATTAATCTAAATTTTCTTCTTCCCATACATCAGTGAATGAAGAAAAATAACAATTGTCACACAATCGTCAAAAAATATTCTGTTACCAAAAAAATTCTCTAACCAAAGGAATAAATGATAGATATGGCATATCTCCAGTACAACTTTGTTGATAATTCATTTTCCACACACCTCTGGATACTACTGTATCTTTTTTTTTTAATTAATTAATTTATTTTTGCTGTGTTGGGTCTTTGTTTCTGTGCAAGGGCTTTGTCTAGTTGTGGCAAGCAGGGACCACTCTTCATCGCGGTGTGCGGGCCTCTCACTATTGTGGCCTCTTTTGTTGCATAGCACAGGCTCCAGACGCGCAGGCTCAGTAGTTGTGGCTCACGGGCCTAGTTGCTCCATGGCATGTGGGATCCTCCCAGACCAGGGCTCGAACCCATGCCCCCTGCATTAGCAGGCAGATTCTCAACCACTGCGCCACCAGGGAAGCCCCTACTGTATCTTTTAATAGCCTCTCTAGTGCGACCGCTACCTCAATTTTAACCTCAAACCCCTAGTTGTCCCAGGTCAATTTGTATTCACATTCATCAAAGCCTTTAAAAAAAATCCTGCAAAATGTTTTTCTGTGGTAAACTGCTACTAAGCAGCATGCTTATTTATATAGGCCATCAAAACTCCTAAAGACACACAAAGATAAGGAGAAAGCAGATTTGTAGAGTCTAACATACGTGATTTTTCTATAGTGCCTTTCAACTGAGTGAAATTTCAAAGTAACGTTTATTGGATCAATCTATAATTACTGTATTAGAGAAAACAGGATCTATTACCAAGAGGCTCCTTTTACAATGACTGTCTGGGGGAAAGCCTGTTTTTCTGGGCTTGTGAAATCAAGTGACTCATTAAATTTCTGAGGTAAAAAATCAACATTTGAAGAAAGCCTTATTCTACATGTTAAAAATTAAGTGTAATAGAAAAATACACCTAGGGTTTCTGGTGGTAGGGAGAAAAAAGACAACTGCTTAAGGGTTTATTAACAAATTCAATCGATAGGCACTCATAAACCTGCAGGCCCTCAGCTTACAAGTGTGCTACATTTCAAACGTTTATTGGTATATTTATTTTTTGGTGCCTGCAAAGCGTTTTCTTGAGGAAACAAAGTCATGGTAGTTAGAGTCCCAAGTTAATTCACAAAAGTAAAGCTAAAGTACTGAAGGTTTGCAACGAAATTCTAAGAAGTAGTTTTAGTAATAAGGTCAAACAAATGCTGGAATGATTTCAACAATAAATTATTTTTCAGTTTTCCTGTTTTGGTACATGAGAGAATAATTATAGAAAGATAAGAAAGGCGGACCTTTTCAAGCACTTTAGATATTAACATTTAAGTTCCCTTTAAAACTTGCAACTTTTTAAAATTTATGCTTCTTGGCCATACTTGAAGTTTTACTTTAGTTAACAAATGGACACAAGATGGAAATTAGGGAGAAAAATTAGGAGAGGGATTTTGATATGGAAACTGGGCAAGAACTGAAGCAGAAGGGGGGAGAGGGAACTAAAGAAAACATAGGGGTTGCCTCCACTTCATTCATTCATTCATTCGTTTGACTGTTAAGTGGCAGGCCCCATTGGTAAGTATAAGGACCGAGTAGTTCATCATTCATTCAACCATTCGCCCTCCTCCCCAAGTGACCCAGATAGTCAAGTTGACTGCATATTTTGAAAAAACATATTTGCATCTTTCATACTGTGTGTGAAGTTGAGTAGCTTTTCATATATTTAAGGCTCATTTCTTCTGTGAACTGTGTTTTCATATTTTTGCCCATTTTCCTCTTGTGAGTTTTAGCCTACCCCCCGCTCTGAAATTTGAGTTCTTTATATATGTATTTGGGATATTAGCCATTTAGATAAGTATTTCTCCCAGTTTTGTTGTGTTTCTTTCGACTGTGCTTATGTGGTGTTTTTGTCTGTCTGTTTGTTTGTTTTTGTTGGGGGTCTTTTGCCACGCAACAGGTTTCTATTTTTATGTAGCCTTTACTTTTATGTAGTTGAAATTATCCATCTTTTTCATTGTATCTGGATTTGGAGTCATACTTCGAAAGGCTTTCCCTATACCCAGGTTATAAAGGATTTCATCCATGTTTTCTTATATTACTTACATGGTTTCATTTTTTAACATTTAGATCCACTTGGAGTTTATTCCAGTGTACAGTGTGAGGTATGGAACCAAATTATCTATTTTTACAGCAATCCATTATCCCAACAGCATTTATTAAAAAGTCCAGGGCTTCCCTGGTGGCGCAGGGGTTGAGACTCCGCCTGCCGATGCAGGGGACACGGGTTCGTGCCCCGGTCCAGGAAGATCCTACATGCCGCGGAGCGGCTGGCCCCATGAGCCATGGCCGCTGAGCCTGTGCATCCAGAGCCTGTGCTCCGCAACGGGAGAGGCCGCTACAGTGAGAGGCCCGCGTACCGCAAAAAAAAAAAAAAAAAAAAAAAAGTCCATTTTTGCCCCAGTGATCTGGGTATACCACCTTTACTATATGTTAAATTTTACACTTGGTCTATGTCTGGACTTTCCGCTTTGCTCCAATGATCTGTCTGTTCACGCACCAGTATAATATAATAAAGGTAACAGGTTATAACACGTTGGTATGCAAAAAGGGGGGCAGCTTTCTTTACAGAAGAATGCTACCTAATAAATGTGGAAGGAATGACAGAATTAGTAAAATATTTTGCAGCCACCATCTTAAAAACTGACCCAGGGAGGCATCACTAATGGATGCTAAAACTATTGGGTGAAAGTTGTTGGGGAACAGGACATTTACATGGTCACATTTAATACTTTTAAAATACTAATTTAATATTAACTACAAAGGGGGAAAAGTACCTTTACAGTGGAGAAATCTGGAGAACACTACCTTGACTAAGTGACTGAACTTGGCATCACCAGTGGAACAACTGACATCATGTACCTCCTGATATGATGCAATGGGAATCACCTATGTGGTATTCTTGCCAAAAAGATTTAACTAATCTAATGTTTAATTGAATCTAATCATGAGGAAACAATCCAACAAATCCGAACAACAGGACCTCATACAAGACAATTGGCCCAGACTCTTCAAAATGAGTATTTCATGAAAGATGAAAGAAAGTGAGGGGACTGTTCTACATTAAAGGAAACTAAAGAAACATGAAAACTAAATGAATTTGCATGACCTTTGAGCCTAAATTTTGAATCCTCAATTGAAAAAAATTGATAAAATAATATTATTTAATTCACAGTCCATATTCAGATTTCCCAAATTGTCCCAATAATCTCTTTTAGATCAGGACCACCCAGCTCAACCACAGACTCATGAGAAAAAATGAACTGTTTAGTTTTAAGTCACTAAGGCTTCAGGGGGAAGGAGAGGGAGATTACACAGTAATAGCTTATATAAATATGCTACCATCTGTGTGAAATTTGGGAAAAAAGAATATATTGATGAATTTGTTTACATATATGCAAACTTTCTCTGTAAGGATACACAGGAACATAAAACCACAATTGCTGTGGGGAAGAGGAGCTATGGTGGCTGGGGGATGAAGACAGGAGGGAGACACTTCATTTTCTGCCCTATTGTACCTGTAGAATTTTAAACACATGAATGTATTTCCAATGAATGAATGAGTGAATGAATGAAATCTGTTTCTTTTACTCATGTCTTTCCAGGACCCTTGAATCATCTCTAGTGGTAATGGGAACTCTCATACCCTACTGATGAGAGTATAAATTGGTACAATCTTGGTGGGGTGGAGGTGTGGCTTTAAGAAATGCCTATAACGTAAGGTCAGACACTATAAAACTCTTCAAGGAAAACATAGGCAGAACGCTCTATGACATAAATCACAGCAAGATCCTTTCTGACCCACCTCCTAGAGAAATGGAAATAAAAACAAAAATAAACAAATGGGGCCTAATGAAACTTAAAAGCTTTTGCACAGCAAAGGAAACCGTAAACAAGACCAAAAGACAACCCTCAGAATGGGAGAAAATATTTGCAAATGAAGCAACTGACAAAGGATTAATCTCCAAAACATACAAGCAACTCATGCAGCTCAATATCAAAAAAACAAACAACCCAATCCAAAAATGGGCAGAAGACCTAAATAGACATTTCTCCAAAGAAGATATACAGATGGCCAAGAGGCATATGAAAGGATGCTCAACATCACTAATCATCAGAGAAATGCAAATCAAAACTACAATGAGGTATCACCTCACACCAGTCAGAATGGCCATCATCAAAAAAATCTAGAAATAATAAATGCTGGAGAGGGTGTGGAGAAAAGGGAACCCTCTTGCACTGTTGGTGGGAATGTAAATTGATACAGCCACTATGGAGAACAGTATGGAGGTTCCTTAAAAGTTAAAAATAGAACTACCATAGGACCCAGCAATCCCACTACTGGGCATATACCCTGAGAAAACCATAATTCAAAAAGAGTCATGTACCACAATGTTCATTGCAACTCTATTTACAATAGCCAGGACATGGAAGCAACCTAAGTGTCCATCGACAGAAGAATGGATAAAGAAGATACAATGGAATATTACTCAGCCATAAAAAGAAACGAAATCAAGTTATTTGTAGTGAGGTGGATGCACCTAGAGTCTGTCATACAGAGTGAAGTAAGTCAGAAAGAGAAACAGAAATACCATATGCTAACACACATATATATGGAATCTAAAAAAATAAAATGGTTCTGAAGAACCCAGGGGCAGAACAGGAATAAAGACACAGATGTAGAGAATGGACTTGAGGACACGGGGAGTGGGAAGGGTAAGCTGGGATGAAGTGAGAGAGTGGCATGGACATATCTACACTACCAAATGTAAAATAGATAGCTAGTGGGAAGCAGCCGCATAGCACAGGGAGAGCAGTTCGGTGCTTTGTGACCACATAGAGGGGTCGGATAGGGAGGGTGGGAGGGAGACGCAAGAAGGAGGGGATATGGGGACATATGTATACGTATAGCTGATTTACTTTGTTATAAAGCAGAAACTAACACACCATTGTAAAGCAATTATACTCCAATAAAGATGTTAAACAAAAGAAATGCCGATAAAATATGCAAATACATATGCAATACATAGACTATCTCCAGAAGAACCCACCAGAAGCTGATAACACTGGTTGCTTCTGAGGAAGGACCTTATGGGACTGGGAATCCAGGGTAGAAGGAAGACTGACTTTTCCCTCTATGCCCTTTTTATTCTTTGAATTTTTATGCTGAACTTGTATTACCTTTTCAAAAGGAGCATAATAAAATAAAATGCACATACCCTTTGACTCAACTATTTATCACTTCTAAGATTCTCTCCTGCAGAAATACTTACAGAAACAAAGATCTTACTTGTGTATACTAATAAAGTATAAGGAACCTAAATGACCATCAGTTAAGGATTAGTTAAATAAATTATGGAATGTTCATACATGGGAATACTATACAACTGCTAAAAATGAACCCATAAATCATCACCCAGGCTGACATAGAATATTCCAGAAATCCGGAAGCATTCCCTAATGCCTGCATCCAGCCTTTCCCACCCTGTAAGTTACTACAAACTGAATAAACCCATGTAACCATCACCCAGGTCACACAGAACACTCCAGAACACTTGAGGCGCCCCCAATGCCCACTTCTAGCCGTTCGCCCCCTGTGAATGACCACAAGCTGAATAAACCCATGTAACCATCATCCAGATCACACAGAACATTCCACAGACCATCCAGTTTGTAATAATTCATCAAGCTGTACACTTCTTTGTATGTATGTTATACTTCAATAAAAAGTGTGAAAATATGCATGTGTGTCTGTTATAAATGTGTTCACATATATAGAGAAAAAGGTAATTAGGCATACAAATCAAACTATGGATGAAAAGGCTACGGGGGGAGGCATTTATTTACTTTGCATACTTCTATAAGGTTTAAACTTTATAATGAATTTTTCCCTTCACAATTTATAATTTTAAAATGAAGAAAAATAATGAAGAAAAACACTTTTTAAAAAGAAAATAATTTTAAACACTGCTATGAAATGTTAGTTTTGTCTTAGAGGAGGAAATATACAACATCAGGGTTTTAAATCCTAAAATTCGTGACCACTACCTACAACAGCCAGTCCCCCGTCCTCCCAATCCAACCCCATAGGTCCTGGAGGGAGATAAATGTCTGAAGAATAGATTCAGACAAAGAAACACTTGACTAGCTCGGTCTTTCACCTCAGACTTCAGTGTAGTCACCGAAGGGATTAGACTAAAACTTCCTTTTGCCCAAACCAGGCAGGCCTCAGTGACCCAGACGACAAGCTTCTTTCTCTGAGGGCTACATTCTGACCTTAGCTTTGGAGCTCTCACCACTACTTTAGTCCGAAGAGATGGTTAAGGAAACAAACTGAAGAAAAACCACACCTAGGGAAGGCAAGAAACCATTTAGGGTGACTGACTAGTCCCAGTTTGCCCAGGATTTTCCTTGTGTTAGCACTAAAAGTCCCCAGAAAACCCTTCAGTTCCAAGCAAACCAGGACCTAGGAAATCAGGCCTCAAGTGCTTTTTAGGCCTCTTCTCCCTGAGCCCCAACCAAGTTCCCCTTTGATCTGCAAGGTGAGGGGGAGTGTCTTCTCCTCAGAAGCTAAAGGAGAGATGCCAGACTTCTCTTACCACACTTTATAGGAGAAGAGCTAGCAGAATCAGAATCCCAGAAAGAGGGTCCAAAGAGGCACCCCAAAGAGCATTTCACACAGATTCAACAGCTTTTAACCTCTTCATACCAACAATTCCACACATCATTGTGACCCAATCCAATCCACTCCTGGATCAAAGTTCTGATTTATATTTTACTTTGAAGATTTTGGCTATACCTAGCTAGCTATTACTCAGACTCCTGTTTACTGAAGATGTTTCTTTTAGTGAACTCACTTTTTCTTTGAAACATTTATCTTTAAAATACATCTTTAAAAATATTATTTTCTAAGTTTATTTTAACAGAACACTTCCCATCACTTTCATAAATGGAAAATTGGTATCACATGCCACAAACAGAAGGTACATATTAGGTACATATGAATAACTATTACCTAGACGGAGTACTCCTTGATGAAGATTCCTCATGCAAGTTTCCCTCAGGAATGCCTGGAACGCAAGAAGCTTGGTGCTCCTCCTAGAGGTCAGAGTGCGTGGTTAACACTGCTCTGGGAGTTTCTTCCAGCTCCTTCTATAGGTTAACCCTCCCCCGTGACTTTCTTTCAGCTCCCTCTACAGGTTGGAGTGATTATCTTTCAGCTCCCTCTGTGGGTTAGAGTGGGGGGAGGAGGGTTATTGTTCAACAAAATTTTATTGAGTGACTACTATGTTGTAGATACAGCACTGAGGATACAGGGGAGAACATGGGAACAATTTCGTATCGTAATTGAGCACGGATAGGGAAAGAAGGGAAAGATGAAGTTAGAAGATTTGGGCACAGACTGTACTGTCTCTATTTCCTAAACCCCTGTTTATTCAAGCCATTGCAATCTGACTTTTGTTCCTTCCACCTCACCAAAAGTACGCTCATGAAAGTCTCTAGGGGACTTCCTAATGATCGGATCCAATGGGAAGTTTTGCATCCTCATCTTAAGTGACCCTGGACACGACTCCCTCCTTAGCTTTGCTGACAGCGTTAGCTGGTTTCTCCAAGGTTTTCTCCTATCCCTCTTGCCACCCCAGCTCTCCTTCAACCTGCCTCTTATATGTTGATGCTTGTCAGGATTTTGTCCTTAACCCTCTTCTCCATAAATCTCCCTTCTTACGTCTACACCCATAGCTCCCACTTACATAAGCTAAAGACTCCCAAATCCTGAAAGACCAGAGGTGCCTCTATTTCTCTCTCCAACCCCATTTCTCATGTTAGCAAATTACTTGTATGACTGTGAGAGTGCCTTGGTCTCTTCTTCCTGTATCCGATTTCCCTCTCACTTCTCCCTCCACCTGAGGTTTGTTCTTCGATTCAGCTTCAGCTTCCCAGTGTTCTGGGAAGGACTCCAGAAGCACAGCCTGGGTGCTCTCCCTTTGTGCTCCCCAAAACACTAGAATTGGTGCTTCTAATGGTCAGCGTACCTCTGTTTATTTCACTAGGCTGGTCACCTTGAAGGTACTGACTGCATCTGCATTTACAGTTCCCAGCACAGGGCTCAATAAATACTTTTAAATTGATGAATATAAGAAATCCATGAGCTGTGAACAGGTAAACATGGAGGAAGAGAAGCTTGGGGATGGCTGGGGTGCGTCTGAGAAAGGGATATTTAAAACTTGAGTATTTAGAATACTATTCCCTTTCCCTTCCTCCTATGGAGGCAGCCAGGGCTGGAGGGGCCGAGGGGGCATTGATGTGTCAGGGTCAGAAATTGGTTACATACAGGAGAAATGAGCAATTGTATTGAGGATAAAGGGAAACAGGCTTGTCACTATCCGAGAATAGTTACAAATATGGATAGGACGGATGCTGGAATGAACTCGGTAGTGTTGAACTGGAATCAGAGATACTCATGGTCTTTAATAGATGATCAGATATACATATGTGTGTATATATAAATATACATTTACATGTATTTTCTGTGTTGAGAGGGCCTTTATTTATTAATATTATTATTTTTTCGGCTGTGCCGCACAGCTTGCAAGATCTGTTCCCCGAACAGGGATTGAACCCAGGCCATGGCAGTGAAAGCCCAGAATCCTAACCACTAGGCCACCAGGGAAGTCCCGAGAGGGACTTTAAACCATAATGCTCAAGTAGCAGTGATTATACCTAGTGCCTATATTTTGGTAATTGTACCAAATACCATTCTCTATTAAAAGGAATCAAGGCTCCTTAGAGAAACAGCTGATCGCAGGGCTTGGGGCAAGGAAAGTATGAATCCGGGACATCTTATGCCAGAAAGTAAAACACTGCTCAAAAAATGATAGATTTGCCAAAAGGACACAGCAGCCAGCTTGGAGGGACTCTCACTGTCCATATCTGAGATGTGAATATCAAAAAAAAAGTCATGGTTATGAGTAAAAACCCACTGACTAAAATAGGAGTCCACGAGTCCACAAGGATCAAATAAATGGTGGAGGAGGGAAAGTTCTTCTTTACACTAGAATGCCAATTGATAGGTGTAGAAGGAATAAGGGAAGTAGAGAATCACCATTGGGTAGTCATCATAACACTAGCAGGCAAGAAAGAGCAAAAGATACTAAAATTACTGGGGGAAAGTGATGAAAAACCAGGATATTTATAGTCTCAAAGTACTTCCACACAAAATATTTTACCCATTTCAGAGGGAAAACGCTAACTATGCAGTGGAGAAACACAGCAGACACCTCCTTAACCAAAGGATCAAGGGTCACCAGTAATAGGACGAAGTGGTACCATGTGCCTCCTGCAATGAGATGTTGAGAACACAACACCACTTCTGTGGTATTTCTGCCCAAAATGCATAAACTGAATTTAGTAACGAGGAAATATCAGTCAAATCTAAATTGAAGGACATTTTTCAAAATAACTGGCTAGTACTTCTCAAAACTATGAGGATCACAAAAGACAAGGAAAGACTGGGGGATTTCCAGGTTGAGGGAGACTAAAGACACATAATGAGTAAGTGTAACACATAATCCTGGATGGAATCCTGGGCCGGAAGGAAACTTTTTTCCCTCTTGCTAAAAGAGCCTTATTGGCACCACAGGCAAAATATGAACGGGGTCTGTACACTAGGTGGGATAGTTTTGTATCAAGGTTAATTTCCTGATTTTGATAGCTGCAATGTAGTCATGTAGAAATGTCCTTGTCTTTAGGAAATTTACAATGAAGCACTTAAGAGTAATGGGGTATCATGTCTGTATCTTATTCTCAGATGGTTCAGAAAAAATGTGACACACACATACAAATATACACAGACACATACATACATACAAGCGAGTGGGAGGGATGGTGAAACTAATGTGGTTAAATATCAACAACTGAGGAACCTGGGTGAAAAATATATGGGAGTTCTTTGGGCTATTCTTGCAACTTTTCTCTAAGTGTGAAATAAGATAGTTCATGTATTTTTTAAATACTGAAGAGTGAGTGTTTAAAGCCTGAGTCATGCATGAAAGGCTTTTATTTTTTGCCTGTCTACCCACCCCCCCCACCTTGCTCCAAAAACAATTTAGAGTCTTATGAATATGTAAAAAAAAAACCACAAGATACAATAAATCCAAAACAAGTAAGAAATATGTGTAGCCTTGGCAAGAACCTTGTAAATTGTCAAATTCTACAAAATGCTCTTGAAAATTTGACAGATTATGTGGAGAGGTTTCTCTTTGTTTTGGGAAACAACCCAAACTTCAAAACAGCTATTAGTTCTTTTGTGTTCCCCATATCCTTTTATTCAAAACTTGACTGCAATTAGACACAGAGAATGCAATACTGGGATATGGATAGGCTTAAAAATTTTACAGAATTTTATGCATGTGTACACACTTTATTAAGTTTGCATTCTAAGATATACACAAGGTCAGCAGTTCACAAAACTTATTATTATTCCAAAAGCAGTTATCATGAAACACAGTGATTATATGTCAGTCAAGCAAAAAGAGCATCTAGTAAATTTTCTTATCATATCATCTCTTATACTTGTTTTCAAATAGAAGCCTGAAATATGATATCATATCAGAATAGGAAGAGAGAATTTTACTTTATAATGATCACTTTTCAAATATTAGACTTTATATAAAAATAAAGGAGTACTGTCAACAAAGCTCACCTGAAGGTTAGCATCTCCATCTTTTACGTAATCCGAAACAACCCCTGCACAAACTTAATTTTCTAGTCACTTTAAACAATAAAAATGAACCTTGGCTTAAACAGTAAAGTCAGTTACCTTGCCTCCTAGTTCTCATAACAGAGGAACAACTGCATTTTCCTGTCCCAATTCTACCCCACCACTGAATTTCAAAAATAAATTTAAATATCATTACATTCTAAAGGTTATGTCTTAAGAGTCCTAAATTAGAGCCAAAAAATGATGGCCAAAAGTGTCCCTTTAAGGCAAAGAAGACAGTAGAGAGCTGGTGGATAGATACCCTACAGGAGAAAACCACCTCTCAGTATTATATAGGCAGAGACTTTTAACATGGTTCTTTCACAAACAGAGTAAATACACTGCATACCACTGATGTAATTTTTCTTTGAAATGACATACTAGAGAACAATCTTCATAGTATATACATTCATGTTAGGTTTGAAGGATTATGGACTTTGCACAGGTGAAAGCCAATATGAGAAATAAAGCCACTAATGGCCATTATGGCAGTTATCACAATTTAAAATAAACAACACAGCTGATGCTACAACAGAACTACTTACTGCAAGCTAAGTGATGCTCTCTTATAATTCAGAGAGAATAGGTTTCCCTTCAAGCCCTACAGTATTACTAGTCTGTGGGTACCCTCAAAGCACATCATCTTCCTTTAAAATTCAACGACCTTTGCCTTCAAAAGACACAAATGCAGTAGTTTTCATTTCTTACATTCATTTAAAAATGGAATATTATGGTCCTAGCAGGCAAATTTGCATGTTAAATACAGACAATCCAACCACGATGTCTGAACATTAAAAGAGATCTATCACAACAGACATTTTGCACACAGTTTTAAATAATAAATAACACGGCAATAGATTACACTCAGGTTTTTAAAATAGCTCTATCGGGATTTTCCTCTTTTAAATGTTAAATAACTTATGGTACCGCAGACTTACTATCATGTACACTGTTGAGAGCTCAAACAGCTTCTTAAAAGCAGAATGCACAATGACATTGACTTTGGCAGCTCCTAAAAGCTTCCTCATAGATATTAAACTGCGCTTCCCATAAGGCAGCATGTATAAGAACTGGACTCTGATTCTGGGGGCAACACAATAACCAAAATACAGTCGACAACACCACTCACCACACAACAAAACAAACAACTCCAATGACGAAAAAGTAATCAGAAAGAAGCAGCAATCAAAACGGTATGTGGCAATCAGACACATAAAGCCCGTTTTCTACCCTACCTTATGATATACATCTTTACAGCATGACACTGAACCCCAAGGCCCCTCAGGCCTCATTACACCACCCAAGACAAGCTGTCAAGCTCCGTGTACACTTTTCTACACAGTGGTTTGTGTGTAAATAACATTATTCATTCATTTGTAGATGCTCCACACATCTGGTCAAGGCAGGAATTTCTTCTCCTTGATAACACCACCTAGAAACATTAACAATATTTTATATATTCCTTAGGGCAACAGGTTTGAGGAGAACAATATCAACTGGGGTAGCTTAGTCATAAGAAGCTGTGGTGACTAATCCCGGCATCCTGTTAAGTCCGTTTACATTCTCAGCACTAAAATCAATCCTTGCATCCTACACTCCAACAGCAAAGAAGCAATATGCACAGTAATGAAAGCAACGACATGTTTTTTCCCCTTTGTGAGAAATGGCAAGGAAGCGGCTCAAACAGGAAAGGGAAACAAAATAATGTACTTTAAGCTGATGCAGAAAAATAAAAATTTATATCAAAAGCAACTCATCTAATATTGTGAGATAAAGAGATTTGAGACTTATGTAGTCAACAGAGAACAACAACAACAAAAATCTCTCAAGCAAGAGAATTTCTGATCAACTCTAGCTGTCATGACACTGCTGGGAAAAAGAACCATTGTTGAAGATACATATTAGTGCTTTCCTTAAATGTATAGACTCTAAAATACGTGCTCTTTGAAGCACTGAGAAAAAATATATATATATATGTACTCTAAGCAATCAAAAATGAGTATTTGAGATTACATTACTAGCTCAAAATGAGATCAGCAAAAAGAGACCTAAGTAAGGTTACTACACTCATAAAATCAAACTTTAGAGAAGTGCCAAAAAAGAACGGCATCAAAATGGTTTAGATCAGTAACACTTTAATCCTCATTACGGATCAAAGTTCCCTGTGTTCCTCCCTGAATGTTTTCTGCAGGAAACAGCAGTTAGAACACTGAATCAGAAATGGGTAAGTCACTTGGGTGAGAGATCATCCATCAAGATGAACGGAGAGCATGAATTGGAGCATGCTACTGGAGCCTCTGCGGTTGTGCTGCCTTTAGCCAGTGAGTCTGAGGACAAGCCACTGCGGCTACTACTGCCATCCAAAATATCTGAACTGAGGACAAAGCAAAAAGAATTATAAGCAGATGCATCTATCAGGGTAAAGGCAAACATAACATGCAATGACATGGTTTCAAGAACTCACGGATCAGTACGGCATTGGTAAATCATAAAAAGCATAAAAGCAACAGCAAAACTAGAGGATGTACTATATTCAGATACCTGGGAGAGGACAACGTCAGAGAAATCCCAAGTTAAGACACGCAAGGTTCTGTATCATTTGGGTGCTCTCCTAGAGGCACCAGAAGGTCCAACATACCAGTAAGTGTTCCTCTTGACATGTCATGGTTTCCGTGAGGGAGTTCCCCTACCTTCCGCTCAAGCGACTTCTACCCTTATATTTCTCTTCTTTAAAAAATTGTTTTTATTTTTATACTTCTCTTCTTACCTTCAGCCTTCGAGTAAGAGGAGTGGTTACTCGTTGAGGTACCCTGGACTGTCGGAAGTATTCTAGCAAGTATACTGCTTCATGGTCCTTCCATTCCAGAACAGTCTTTCAACTGCTCTAGATTTTATCACTTCCCCACTCCCAAGAGCCCTTCGACTCAAATACACATTTTTTTCTAATTTCCTCCATTATTTGCCTTTTACGTTCTTCTCATTTTATGAATTTCTTAGACTATTTCCTTTCCTATTGCTTTCAAAACTCAAAGGTCTCCCTCCTATTTCTAAAAGACTTGTTTCTTTGATCCCTTCAGTTAACTTCTAGTCAAGCTTCTAATAGGAATGCTCTATATCCACAGACCCAATACCCTCACAGCCCATTTGCCTCTTGAATCCTGACAACTGGCTTGTGCTCCTGTCCTTCCACTAAGACTCCTGATCTGGTCATCAAGAGCGTCTAGAACCCAGCCTGGGGACACCTGACCCATCCAGCCCCGGCTCCCAGGGCTCCCAACAATCAAGCCAGCCTGCCTCATGAATCTGGCTACAGACTTTAGCGTTCACAATTGCCAGCCTTCACAATGTGACATGAGGCTGCCTTCCTGGCTACGATACCCATCAATACAACGTGTAAGCTCTGTGCTGTATATCTGGCCCGAATTCACTCATTCAGTCATTACATTTCTTCTAATATTTACTGAGTACCTGCCAAGTGCAGAATGTATGCCAGCTATTAGAAATACAATGGTATATAAGACAGACATGATCCCTGCCCTCATCTAATTTACAGTATAGTACAGGAGACAGACAGTTATATAATCATGCTAATTAATATATAATTATAATTTGTGATCAAAGCAGTAAAGATATAAGGGACTCTGAGAGTATATAACATGGGTGACCTGATCTAATTTGGAGGAATACGGAGGAACAAGGCTCCCCCAAAGTGATATTTGAGCAGTTGTCTGAAAGATGAGTAGGCCTTAACTGGGTAAAGCTGGGGAAGAAGCAAGGTTATTTCTAGGAGCCAAAACCAGGCTAGTATGGCTATAGCACAGGGAGCAAGGAGAACATGATGAGAGAAAGCTGGCGAGGGAGTCAGGTAGTTTTAGGATCTACACAGACATACTTTTTTATTTTTGAAAAGGAAACAAAGCATAGAATTGGAGAAGGACTTGTGAATCAGCAAATATAGGTTCTAGTTTAAGTTTGATCACTAGCTCCTTTGCAAAAGCTCATCCTGGTCTAAACTGCCCTGAAACTCAATATTATGTCTTTAATATTATCGTTTTTATGAATTTCCAAGTTAATATATTTCCACTGTTAAGCAACCTATGATACATTTGGAAGTTTCTGGGCTCTGTACCACCCTTAATAAAATGTAACTTCCCCCAACCCAGCTTCTCTACTCTTATATTTCTTCAAAATGTCATTTCTTTCTTTTGCCTGTGGATTGTTTTCAGATGGAAACAGAATACAAATAGGCTTTGGAAAAGTAAAAATATCGGGTTGGCCAAAAGGTTCGTTCGTTTTTTCCCATAAGATGGCTCTAGTAGCGCTTAGTCATCTTTAACTTCATTCGAAACAATTTTGTTAGACTGTGTTGTGACAGCTGTCGTATCAGCGTGCATTTAAAAAATATCAAAATTGGTGAATTTTTGTGTAGCCATTTTAATATTGAAGATGGAAGAAAATAGCAACATTTTCGGCATATTATGCTTTATTATGTCAAGAAAGGTTAAAAACACAACTGAAACACACAAAAAAAGATTTGTGCAGTGTATAGAGAAGGTGCTGTGACTGATCAAATGTGTCAAAAGTGGTTTGCAAAGTTCTGTGCTGGAGATTTCTTGCTGGCCGATACTCCACAGTCGGGTAGACCAGTTGACGTTGATAGTGATCAAATCGAGACATTAACTGTAAACAATTAATGTTATACCACACGGGAGATAGCCGACGTACTCAAAATATCCAAATCAAGCGTTGAAAATCATTTGCACCAGCTTGGTTACGTTCATCACTTTGATGTTTGGGTTCCACTTAAGTTAAGCAAAAAAAAAAAAAAAAAAAAAAAAAAAAACACCAAAAAACCAGTATTTCTGCATGCAATTCTCTATTTAAATGTTCTGTTTTTAAAACAAATTGTGTCGGGCAATGAAAAGTGGGTACTGTACAATAATGTGGAACAGAAGAAGAGATCGTGGGGCGAGCGAAATGAACCACCACCAACCACTTCAAAGGCCAGTCTCCATCCAAAGAACGTGATGGTGTGCATATGGTGGGATTGGAAGGGAGTCCTCTATCATCAGCTCCTTCTGGAAAATCAAACGATTAATTCCAACAAGTACCGCTCCTAATTAGACCAACTGAAAGCAGCACTTGACAAAAAGCGTCCAGAATCAGTCAACAGAAAACGCATCATCTTCCATCAGGATAACGCAGGACCGCATGTTTCTTTGACGACCAGGTAAAAACTGTTACAGCTTGGCTGGGAAGTTCTGATTCATCCGCCGTATTCACCAGACATTGCACCTTCGGAGTTCCATTGATTTCTGTCTTTACAAAATTCTCTTAATGGAAAAAATTTCAATTTCCTGGAAGACTGTAAAAGGCTCCTGGAACAGTGCTTTGCACAAAAAGATAAAAAGTTTTGGGTAAATGAAATTATGAAGTTGCCTGAAAAATGGCAGAAGGTAGTGGAACAAAACAGTGAATACGTTGTTCAATAACAACGTATTCTTGGTGAAAATGAAAAATGTGTCTTTTAGTTTTACTTAAAAACCGAAGGAACATTTTGGCCAACCCAATAAAAATGGAAACAGTATATTTCCCAATCCTCCTACTCTATACTTTCTGCTGTCAAATGCATCATTAATAATACCACTTTTAAGTAAGAAGTTTGGAAAATTTAGCTGGCTCTGGTATTTTTTCAACCAAATGGCAAAATGGGTCTAAAATATGAATTATTCAAAGTACTGAAAGAAAGTTGCACAGATTATCTAAGACGTTGGAAAATCAAAAGACCTTTATATTTGCCTTTGGAACATATGTGATTTTCCTCCTGCAGCATTTTGCCTAGACTAATACTAAAATGAATTTACTTTCCTAAAGCACATATTGGCTGGGAAGCCGAAGGACACACTCTCTGCTGCTTGGCAGGAAGAAACAGGCTTAGATTAAAATTTGGCCACCAAACAGATAATCTGAATATAAATACTTTCTTATTCCAACCAGACTTATGGTGAGCCCTGGGTTAAAAGATTCCATTTGCCATAAAACCTGCTTGCTTAGGTGAATCCTGTATTCATTCAAAAACATAGAACGTGACTCGCCATGAAATCTGTCGTCTAATGCTGTTGATTACCTTAAAGAAATAAGCTAATGGGGAAGTTACCAAGAAAAAAAATGAGTCTGAACATTTCACTTCATGTATTTTTTCAAGAATATATTTTTTCAAGAATTTCTTCTCAATTATTAACTGTAAACATATATAATTGTGTTTCATTGACAGAAAAATAGCATACTTGCATTTAGTCTCCAGTGCAATTTAAATTCAGAGCCTGGTAAACCTTTAACCAGGTATTTTCACTAAACTAAAATCTAGTTTCTGTTCTAATTAATCTGGCACTACTATACTTGGTCCTGGAAGCGGTGACTACAGGTCACAAATTACCCACTGTTAATATACCCACAAGCAAGACTTAACGTGATTTTGTAATTCCAGAGAGATCACTGTACAAAAGTGATTTTCACTGTGTCTGCTATTAAACCTTCTACCAGGGCTTCTAAAAGCAACAAAGCGTGGTCCAATTTAAGTTTCTCTCTTTTTTTCTTTCCTAGTTTAAGCTCTGATGGAGGTGCTAATGAGCCTTAGACTAGTGGCCCAAAGCCAAACAATGGCAGGAAAGCAAAGGACCTAGACAATTCAAATTGGACACAGGAGTACGTGAAACAAAAGTAAACTAATTCATTTCAGCCACTGACTATACCAATTGAGGCAGTATTTGAACCACACCACCAAAAATACTTATGACAGCTAAAGTAGTGCCCTCTGTCTAAAAAAACTAAGGGAGAAAGTATAAGGGAATCATTAAAACATTCAGTGATAAAGTAACAACAAAATTAGGTTGTCCAGTGTGACTCACGCTATCACGCATCTGGTGGAGCCACTCTTGTGCCTTGTCCAGTCAGTAAATTGGGTTCTATCAGATAAATGCCAGGCAGGTAAATGCGCTAGAAATCAGCCGCAGCCCTATCAGTCCCAGCACAGATTTTAGTATAAGGTAAGACTACAGGGCATCCCCCTACCCCTTGGTGTGGGTTAAACTGGTCCATAGGGTTTGTTCTCTACTCTCTACTTCTTACCTTACGAAGACCCAGCATTATCTTGCTGTATAACCTCTAGGTTTTTAAGATCACATAGTTAAATATGACCAGTTCCACTGTCACTTTGGGGATAGGAGTTTTAAAGTATCAGCACATAGGGATGTAACGTACAACATGATCAAGATAATGAACATGGCTATATGTTATAAATGAAAGTTGTTAAGAAAGTCAAATCCTAAGAGGTCTCATCACAAGGAAAAAATTCTTTTTCTATTTCTTTAATTTGGTATCTACATGAGATGATGGACGTTCACTAAACTTATTGTGGCCGTCATTTCATGAGGTACGTGAGTCACATCATTATGCTGCACACCTTGAACTTATACAGTGCTGTATGTCAACTATACTCAGTAAAACTGGAAGAAAAAAATTTTAATTAAAAATACTACTCTTTAATCACCAGAAAAAAAAGTATCAGCACAGAGGTCTAAGCTGCTCACACAAACATCTTCAAGTATATGTGAACATTTCTGTCATAATAAATAATGATTACCTTATTCTTTGTACATGTAACATACTCATGATAAAATTTTCTTGCCGTGACACATACGTTAAAAAAAATGTTAAAAATCACTAAGATAAATCTAGTGTAAAATGTTAAAATAAAACCATAAAGGTTAAGTCAGCAGTCCTGTTAACACTAAGGCACTGGGCAGGAAATTTCATGGAAGACTTTTTCCTTTTCTGTAGGAGAAATAGACTATCACTTAATTTTTACTACATGGCTAGCAGCCCTGAAAACTCCTTTATTTTATATGCCACAGATAGCCTTACTCCTAAAAGAATGAGGAGCAGAACAAGAGTTCCCAGCATGAAGAAAAGAATGAAAGCACCATGTAAAGGTGTACTTCCGAGCTATGGTCAAACTCCTGATGTTCATAAGGACTAAATGCAGAATGACGTAATTCCTACCTTGTGGTTAACAAAGGTCCCCAGATTTGCTTGGCAAAAAAAAGAATTCTTAGTAAAAAATAGGTTTATAGGGCTTCCCTGGTGGCACGGGTTCGAGCCCTGGTCCAGGAGGATCCCACAAGCCGTGCAGCAACTAAGCCCGTGCGCCAAAACTACTGGGCCTGCGCTCTAGAGCCCGCGTGCCTAGAGCCCGTGCTCCGCAACGAGAGAGGTTGCCGCGATGAGAAACCCATGCACCACAATGAAGAGTAGCCCCCTCTCGCCACAACTGGAGAAAGCCAGCGCACAGCAATGAAGACCCAACAAAGCCAAAAATAAATAAATAAAATAAACAAACAAAAAAGAAAGATTCAATCACTAAAAAAAAAAAAAGAAATAGGTTTATGAAAAGGAGGCCTACTATTCCTTTGCATAGCAGTTGGCACACCGGACACAAACTCCATATGGGTCAATACTCAAACTTCACATTTATTGATAATTTATACTTCAAAGATGCAAGCTTTTAAAGATCATTATCTAGTATATAAAGTTTAAAGTTTTAAAACCCATCTCTTCTTTATGGAGTGGGGCAGGGAACAAACTATAATGATTGAAATGATGAGATAATACCTACTGATGATCTGATACCTTTTCTCTCCCTAAAATGTATAAAAATGGTTTCCTTAGTTATCGAGTAGATTGTTATCCTTGGCAACAGGTAGCTCCTGTCTCTGTCCCCATTTCTAAGAATATGGATCTCTGATCAATGAAGCTGCTTTTAAGATAGGAAAAAAAGTTTCTGCAAAAGCAGAATCCAATTTTACGTATCATGAATAACTCATATTTAAATTCTGTTCATTGTAAGACATAAATGTCAGCAATCTTAGTACACAAGGTGTTCCAGGAGTCTTATTGCGATTGTCAGCTTTAACAGCCTCAGAAGTCCAGATGCTCCAAACTTACTAAAAACATCGCTTGAAAGTTTAATCACCTAAATATCTTTGATACTGAGTTTTGTGAATTTTGAGTAATAAGTTTCTCTTTAATATATTACTTGAGCCATATGTTGGCTTGTTAGCGCTCTATGAGCAGCCACGAATAAAGTCAATCTCTCCAGTGTGAGGCGACACTTTTTGTGTTTACAGATCAGAAGTGCCCTTCATCCCCAATGTTGATGTTCCCAGGGCTCCCACAGCCAGTCACATGTCTACGGAGAATGGAGGTGGTGGCAATAGAAATAGAAGCCTCATGGGAGTTCCCTGGTGGCCTAGTGGTTAGAATTCTGGGCTTTCACTGCCGTGGCCTGGGTTCAACCCCTGGTCAGGGAACTGAGATTCTGCAAGCCATGTGGCATGGCCAAAAAAAAAAAAAAAAAAAAAAAAATAGAAGCCTCACAACAGCTACCATCACAGACAGCTTAGGTTGTGCTGCTCAGAGGAGTAAACGTCTGAACAAGGGGAGAGGGCCCTTGGTAAATGCCATATATTCTCTGTCCTTCCTTACTTATTAGTGTGAACCTGTTTCATAGAGTCAAGCACAGTCAGCCTACAGCAATATTTAAAAAAAAAATCACCTCACCCTGTATGTTTTTAGCTTGGCGAATGCTTTCGTATCATTTAACATGAACTTGGTTACTTGGTTAGTAACTGAGTAAGGAAATCTATTTATAATGTCATGTGCCTATATTAAAACACACTTTACCATAAAAGTGATATGCAGTTTCCACTCAGTATAGAGTTTCACCCACTAGTCCTCTTGACAAGCTTTAGAAGTTTTCTCTTTGCAATCATCTACATACCTGGAAAGACATTCTGTACCAAATTTAGCACATTGAGCTAACAAGGACAGACAGGGATGAGAGAGAAGAGAGACTGTGGGGCTGAAAATAGCCAGAACCATCTAAAAGGCATCTGTTCCAAGGTTAGAATGGTACTGATCAACGAGTCTAATGAGCTAGAATAATCTGTGACTTCTTGGGTCAACTAGAAGTAGAGGTTACCTTGGAAAAACAATGAATAAGTGATTTGGAAAGAAGGAATCGTCAGTCTGTATAACTTATAAGTGGCTTACAGGATTCTTCCATTTAGAGAGCACCATCTTTTTTATTTTAAAGTGAACGCCCTCTGGGGTTCTTAAAAAAAAAAAAAAAAGAACCTTAGCCATCAAATTCAGGGAACAAAAAGTTCTGCAAGGCACTACACAATTGCATCCAGAACATGGGTGCTCAGTAAGTTGACTGAAACGTACTGAAAGATTTCAAAATATCACCTGGCCACTGCTATTATCCCTTTCTCTTCCTTCCTATAAGTATGTTGGCATCCAAGTACTCAACTCATCCAAGTACTCAAATTTGGGTACAGGAAAAGAAGTTAACTTTCGCACAAAAACATGAAAGGGCCTTCAGTCAGACATCTAAACTCGGATGAGTAAGACTAAAAGACTAAAAAAAAGTTATGTGAACAGACCACAGCAATCTGCAAGTGTTACTATTTAAACGAAACCTTAGTTACTATTGTGACGAAACACCCCAAAATTTTCAAAAAGATTTTATAACAACAGATAGTGCTATTTAGAAAATGCCATGCTTAAGAGAATGCTGGTGTTCTCTGCTAAGTTAAAAGGATATAATACAAAATGCAGGCAGAGCAGCTACAATCAAGGCATATTACCCAGGGCAACCCAGAAGCTCCTTCTCATGCCATCCAGCTGTTGACACTCTCCCACACTATTAGCACCTACTGAGAGGCTGACCTAACAGGAGCTAGGCATGAAGGTGAAGGTGCCAACAAGATACACGCACTTCCAAAGGAAGTCCTGGTGACTTTCAAACGATCTGGTTTCTCACACTGTCTCCATCTCCATGGAGATTTCACCTCTAGGGAGCATGGATAAAAAGTTGAATATGTTTTAAATGATCCCAATATACTTTTGCTGCGGTTCTTTTCAAATACATCATTCCCTAGTATCCTTTGGATTTTATTTCATTTTTTACCATGAACTGAGATCAGACAATTGTGCAGCCTCCGGAGACAGCATAGTGGTAGTGCCTTGGAAGAGCCTCTTGGGCTGGCTTTCGGTCTCCATTTCACCTAAAACAGAAAGAGATGATGCTACCATAAAGCAATTTTACAGATACAGGTTTGCTGCTAAAATGGGGTGATCTTTGTTTAACCAAAGATCGGAATACTTCAAACTGTTACTTGAAAGCTATTTTCCCATGTGCTTTAATGTAGAAGAAATATACTGCCACATAAACTCAACTAAAAAGTCAGCAGCCGGGGCTTCCCTGGTGGCGCAGTGGTTGAGAGTCCGCCTGCCGATGCAGGGGACACGGGTTCGTGCCCCGGTCCGGGAAGATCCCACATGCCGCGGAGCGGCTAGGCCCGTGAGCCATGGCCGCTGAGCCTGCGCGTCCGGAGCCTGTGCTCCGCAACGGGAGAGGCCACAACAGTGAGAGGCCCATGTACCGCAAAAAAAAAAGTCAGCAGCCCTAAAAATACCTTCTCATTTATTGTATGTAGTCTGCTGCCCATATAGTCAGGTTCTTTAATAGAAAAGTAGAACACTGATTGCATTAGGCAAAATGAATCAAGACTAATAACTACAGCAGAAATAAAGTATCCCCCAAGAGCTGAAGCTCACGGTGAATAATAATTTATGCTAGATGATTAGTAAAGACTCTTGATTTTATATATCTTAATGTCAGAACATTTCCTGAGCTGAAGTCAAACGGATTCAAAGGCATGCAGTCTGATAAAGAGCATATAAATCAAAGGTTGCTTTAGGCTACTTAGTGAAAATGAAGATTAGAAAATATAAGTTTGAAAGCACATCTGTAACTGAAAGCAATTATTAATTAATTCACAAAATTGATGTTGTACTGGCTACTTCAATCCTACAGATTTTCTCAGAACTGGGAATGGAAAAACTTTGCATCAGAAGAAATAATGCTTAACATTTTGCCACTGGGAGTGCACAGACTAACAACCCTAAATTAGACAGAAAAGCCCCTTTCCAAATAAGTTATGATTTAAAACATGCACATACCTTGGTTTCAAAGCTCTTTATCTGAGCTTTAAAACTGAACGTTAAAGACAATTTAATTCATGGGCCTATCTACACTCCATTAAGAAATGAGCAACCATGAACTTAAACCTCTACAAGATTCTTATGATGGAAAAAGATCAAGGAAGAACAAATGCAACATTCATTTTTCCCCATATTATTAATTAATTCATATTATCTTTCCTCTGGAGCTATTCTGAAAATTACTGCAATTCAAGAAAGGTTATGTTTTCATTTGCTTTTTTCCATGCTTTAACATGCGGCTTTTCAAAGCTGCTGCCGGGCTTTCAACACCTCATTAGCAAAAGACTTTAGCCCTTTTTAGCAAGGAATCCCTCCATCTGCTGGTATATTTTGGAATAGCTTTGAAACTGAACAACCATATTACATTCCATCAACTTCCTACAACATATTTAAAATTAATACTAATAACTATACTAGCTTTAATTTCCAAGTTTTATTTTCACATAATAGCTCCTGAGAAGGTTCTTCGGATTGTAAATAATTCCTTGCAGCGTTAAGGAAAAAGACTATTAGTTTATAAAATAAAATTTATTCACTAAATACAAATATTGTCACTGTATCAGCATCTATTCCCCACAGCACACCATCTTTAATTTTAAGTTGTCTGAAATATAGCACTTTTTGAATCTGTGTATGATGCTATACCACTGGAAAGTCTTCGCCGAAGCTGCAAGTATCTGTTTACCTAACATTAGAAGAGTTGATTTGTTTACTAGCTTCAGAGGTGATCTGCACAAAAAAAACCACTTACTGAATTGCTTTTTTAAAATGATCATTAAAACTCTCATTTAAAATGACATCCAACACTTGTAATCATGTGGTCATATCCCCAGGAATAATGACTAAACCCGTGTTAAATTTCTTTGCCTTTTTTTTTAATAGACTCCATTGGGTGCCCTCTATAAGCATCTAAAACTAGCACTGAGTGAGATCATTTTCGTTCAGTGCTTTGTGGTTTAAAATAAGGTAAGTAAGAGAGCACCCCTTGGGAGTTTGGGGTTAGTAGATGCAAACTATTACACATAGAATGGATAAACAACAAGGTCCTACTGTAGAGCACAGGGAACTATATTCATTATCCTGGGATAAATCATAATGGAAAAGAATATAAAAAAAGAATGTCTGTCTGTGTATAACTGAGTCACTTTGCTGTACAGCAGAGATTGGCACAGCATTGTAAATCAACTCTACTTCAATAAAAATATTAATTTAAAAAAAATAAAGTGTATTTCTTATAAACCACACACACAAAAAAGAGTACCCTATCATATCAAAAACCCTATAGAGACTCAAATGGGAGGCGTCATTTGGTGGTGACTTATATTTGAGCATACAGCATGTGTATGGACTTATTTGCTATGACATTAACACATATTTCTGCAATGTATCAACTTACATCTCTTTTATATTCAGATCACTGAGAGGCAAAATTTCTGGAATATATATTGATATTATGAATATCTGAATAAGATTCAGTTATGAAGTATAAAAAAATATAGACAGTATCAAATAACTAATTCCCAGAATTTAGAATCAGTAAAGCATACATTGGAAAGAATATTTCACTATTTCTTTAGAAGAAAGGAGTCATGCCTTGAACTCATTTCAGACAGAAATGCTAATTTGTAACTCAAGCTGGACTATGTTTAATAGCAGAAGGGGATGACACATACCTTTTCTTTTAAGAGGACCAAGAACACTGGGCCTAATGCACTTGACTGGACTCTGGCTTCTCCTGCTTTAAAGAATAAACAAACAGGATGACATTAAAGTACTTTTGGCAAATCAATAAAATTGACGAATACATAGGGAGAAATGGACAACGTCTGTGTTGTAGGTTGAGTACGTGATCTGACCTGGCATATGACAATCTGGAATAACATGGCATTTTAAGCTATTTTAAAAACTTGTTTTCTGGGCTTCCCTGGTGGTGCAGTGGTTGAGAGTCCACCTGCCCATGCAGGGGATATGGGTTCGTGCCCCGGTCCGGGAAGATCCCACGTGCCACGGAGCGGCTGGGCCCGTGAGCCATGGCCGCTGAGCCTGCGCGTCTGGAGCCTGTGCTCCGCAACGGGAGAGGCCACAACAGTGAGACGCCCGCGTACAGAAAAAAAAAAACAAAACACTCGTTTTCTAAGACAAAATATCCACAATAGTTTTAAAAAAAAAGGATAAACCTTATAATAAGTTGTTTGGGATTTTGACTGGTCTACAATTAAAAAATTTTTTTTCCTTATCCTTATAAAGAATATATTTTCAAGTGTGTGTGTCCCCTCTGAACATAAACTGGCATAAGCCTCAAAAAAATAAATACGGTAAAATGTTAATGGCAGAATATATAGGTGGTAGGTATAGGGATGTTCACTGTGAAATTCTTTCAGTTTTGCTGTTTGAAAATTTCCATAATAAAATGTTGGGGGAAAAGTTCACCGAAGAGACAAATTTAATGAACAGCCTTTCAACCACATTTAAAAAGCAGGTTTACTTACCTGGAAAAGCGTCTTGGACTAGGAACGGGACTTGGTGGTAGCCCGCTGCTGCTCACAAACATTTGTAAGGATGGTGAAAAACACTGCTAGGGAAAAACATATTAAAATACTTCTAGTGCTCCAGTTTTCAAAAGGTTCTTATCAAAATGACAACAACAGCATCCTTAGAATTGCTTATCTATCTGTCTCTCATACATGTTTATGAGAGAATACATAGATAGATAGATAGACAGATGGATAGATTGATAGATTTTTTTCAAATTACTACTATAGACTTTTATTAATTTTCCTTCCAGTCATTGAATTCATCAAAATTGAGGTGATGTGTGTGTGTGTGTGTGTGTGTGTGTGTGTGTGTGTGTGTGTGTATTTTAGAGAGTAAACAGGTCAGTGTGTGAAAGAGAGTTAATATCTTGTCAATGAACCTACCTTTCCAAATCCTCTGGTGGGTGATGGTGCTGGAGAAACCGGAGTGAAGTCAATCCTTTTAGGAGAATATAATTTCTCTGGCTTGTCAAAATCACTATCACTCTGTAAATAGAAAGTGTTATTTCCTCATAATTCACAACTCAACACATCACAGTTCTTCTTTACTACACAAATAGGCCTACATTTTTAGAGCAGAAATGTATAGACTCTAAAAAGTTGCAACCTCATATTCTGGTGGGAAAGCAGAGATCAAAAACACTGAATTCAAATGTGGAAACAGGAGGGCAAGAGGTAAATGAAAAAAATGAATGAAGTCAATGAACGATACAGCGGGTTCTAGAAAATAAAAAACAAGCAGATATGTGAAAACTTTACCAGGCTCAAGCTCTCATCCCATGATTGGCTTATCTGCATTGCAGTTTGCACTTCTCTAAAACAGACAAAAATGAATGGCCATTAGTGCTCATAAACAAGACATACCTTTGGCCACACCCTGTTCTTGTGAGGCACTAACCTTTCATGTGCAGTTTCTCTGTTCATCATATCCATGCCTTCCTCCTGCAAAGGCAAACATGTGCTGAAAACATAAAATTTAACCACACAGTTCTCTATTTCAAAGAAAATGAAAAGGACTTTTCTGCCTCATTTGACATCATCACAGTACACCGGGACTGACATTTTAAGACTGTCACCTGTGCCACATCTGTATTTTATCTGCCCACTCAGAAGAATTTGAACCTGTCCACAACTAACCAGAGTGGCAGCCTGACTCATTTTTAATATCTAAATCTGCAAAATGAAAATAAAATCAAAATGTAAAATGCAGAAAATTACAGATCTGAGCCAGTAAGTAAAATTTACCCTTTTGATTTGAAGCAGTCTGCTGCTAGGAATCCGATTAGGTGAGGGTGACAGCAACTGGAAAGAAGAAGTAAACATTTACTATTTTCTGAATCACAAAGCAGCGGCCTGCTGTCAGTGCCCGTGTACAACCTCTTCCTAGATAATTTTTCATATTCTTCTTAGAAATCGAGCTCTTTAAATCACTGAACATTAATGCACTAGAGAGGCAGTACATTCAGGGTTTTTTTTTATCACAATGTAATTGATAAAGAAATTTGGTTACAAGAATTATGACTGATTATAATTTTAACCCTTGAAAACCTTCATCTCTGGCAAAAGCCAAGAAGCAAGTAATTGTGCATTTCCTGGTTGGAAAACAATGCTTTAGTCTTCCTCTCCTAAGCAGGCAAAGGTAAGTAAACTGAGAGCCATTCAGCAACTAACGTTTCAACATTTTATCCTATTTGAAATGACCCATGAGTACATTCAGTCTTTAGAAAGTACACCAGGTGTCCAACCTCAAAGCACCATCTGTCGCTAGACAGGCACTGACTTTAACATTTTTCCCAAAATGAATGCAGAGCCGTGTACGTTTATGTAAAAAAAGACTCCAGGTCTTAGAAATAGCCATTACCCCACTTATCTAAAATAAGGAACTCTATACGAAGGGAAAGCAAAAACACTGATTCTATTCATTTTTATTACCAATGCACTGACAGAGGAAGACAAGCAAATAAGCCCAATATAATATATTGTCTATGATTAATGTTTATCGAAAATACTTTAAAACTGCAATAAGGAGATTTTACTCGCGTGATCTAAGTCAATTCTAAAATTCGATCACTAATGCTATCACCACAAAGCTTACTAGTTCAGAAAAAAATCAATGTAGAGGCAAGGTGCATTTTTAAGATAACTGTTGCTTTCCCTTAGATCATTTTTTAATAACGCAAAGATGAAATGACTTGGGGGCCAAATTATGTTCCTTCAAAATCATCATAATCTGATCATGAAATGTAAGGTACAATTTATATCAACATCTTACTCAGTTGCTGGTTGGCGGGGGGGAGAGTCTATAGCCATAATGTAAACAACTGCTATTTATTCCATGATGAAATGAAAATGAATCTGTAATACTATAAAACCAAATATGACAATTATCCTGCTACAAGAGACCCTATCCTATTCAAACTTTTAAAAATACTCATGTAGTGAGCAGTATAAAATGGTGATGATAAACTGCTCTAAGGTTTTTAGGCAAAAGCTAATTCTGGTGAAATTTTTTTAAAGTTATCCACTAAAATAAGATTTTACCTCAAAAGATATCCCTTCATTTCCCACCCTTTTCTTTTACTTCTTCCTCTCCTAGGCTTTGAAACAAGAAAAACTTTACCAGTAAATTCCTTTCCAAAAGTATTTTTTTCCATTATGAAAGTAATATATGTTTGCTGGTGAACTCTTGATAAGGTCATTTGAAAAATGCTAAGCTACTAGGCAAGTAAATAAGGCAGGAAAGACTCCATCAGGATACTGTGGCAGAGAGCATGAACATGTCAGTCAGGGAACAAAAGAAACCCCAAAGGCAACGAAATAATCAGGAAAGCCAAAGTACGGATTGCCAGAAGCTGACTGTGGAGAAAGCCACAAGCTTAGATGGTACATCTATATCACCCACAACTTGTCGATTTGAGACAGAACTGGAGAGTAGACCCTCAAGAGGGACAGAGAACAGCAGAGCTGTGTCCAGTACCAGCAACAAGAGCAATGGATGGGCTGAGCAAAAAGCCAAGAACCTCAAGGAGGCGCCAGTTAATGGTGTGAAATTAGAGCAAAGGGCTTAAATGGGACCAGAACAGAGGCCCCTGACACTGGGGACTCTAGCAGCACGGTTTTTAAATGGAGTTGTGGTAGATGTAGTGAGATTATAAACTGGCTGAATTGTTGGCAAGGAGTCAGAGGCAGTTGAGTGTGGATTAAACTTTGAAAAAGCTCGGAGAGGGGAAGGGAAAAAGGGAAAGACAGACGTATGAAAAAGAAGAGAAGCTTGTCTTCCAGATATGAGATGTGTGAGCCGGGAGAAGAAGGTGGGAGGGAAAGAGCCAGCAAGGAAGAGACTGTGAGGACACAAGATAGAGCAGAGACGACAGACTAAGCAAAGGCACAGGGGAGTCCGACAAATTCCCAATCATTAGCAGGAAGCACCCCATGTGAAGGGAAAGACGCTTCCAGGAGAAGAAAGCTGCCGGTTCTGGAAGAGAGGTGTCTGCCTTCTCTGAGAAGTGAGAAGGGTCATCTGCTGAAAGTGAAAGGGGGTGAGGCAGGATGATTGTTGTTTCTGAGAAGATTTCTAAATATTGCTTTGGAGAACAGCACGGGGCCACTGGCATCTTGAACCCACATGCCTGGAAAGAATGTTATCTTTTTTCCCTTCAAATGACCAATTCCTCTTATTTCTCTACCCAGAATAAAGGCAACACTTTTCCCCCTGGTCACCAAGAAACAAAATCTCAGTCACTGCAGTCCTCTTCTCCCTGCCTTTCTATCTAATCAGTTAATAATGAAGGTCCTAGTTCTGCACATCTCTTTCTTCAGCCCCGCCCTCCTCCCCCCCAGCCCTTTCCATTTCAGTCTGCATGCATTTTAGTAGAGCCAGAAGAAAGGCTATTAATGAGAGATGCACCCCGCCAGAGTTGATAAGAATCTTCACATCTTAGAAAAGAGCCAAGTGAAGTTCAGAGGGGCAAAATCATTTTCCCTTCTTTGCTATGCTGTTGAGATCAGAACACGCTGTAGAACATATAGAAACATTTTTCACATATACAGCAAAAATGAGTAGTTCTATGTTCTAGTATGCTCAGGGAAGAAGGGGCAGTAAACGAAATCTCCAGAGAGCTACCATTTCCCCCTTGAAGTATCTGTAGCCACTTCAGCTGGAAATCTTTCTTAAAAGTGTTATATTCCCCACCCCCATTTCTTAAACAGATTTAACCAAACACAATGGCACTGGAAGATCTCTATTCTAATCCCAGCTCTGCCACTTACTAACTGTGTGATTCGGAGCAAGTTACTTAGATCGGCTGAGTCTTAGCTGTTGCCTCTTTTAACTGGGAAAAACATCTTTTGCCCTGCCTACTTCACAGGGGTTGCTATGAGAATTAAATGTGTGAAAGTACTTTGTAACATGTAAAATACCATATGAGTGTAGGTATTACTATAATTTAAGGAAAGGTTAATGACCCAGGTATCTGTAGGAACATCAATTATTTTACAGTTCAACGCCAGTGACACCCTCAGGGTCTATTAACAGGCTCTCAGCCCTAAGACCAACCCACGGGCTGATTTTGTAAGAACCTCTGTCCGCTTTTCAGTTTTCCCCTCTCCTCCCTTGCTGCTAATAAACCTTTAACCCAAATGTACCTCTTCTGATTTGCTGCTTCTCACACACTACTGGGTTGGAAGCTTATTATAATTGTGCATAAATTTTAGATGATTCAGAGGTCAGAGAGCCCCTCCTATAAATAAACTGATGAACCTTTGTGCACAGTCTATGGAAATCTGGTTCAGCCATTTAGAGGTCTATTTGCTTACATCTCATATCTTCCAGGGCACTGCAATTACCGGATAAGTGGGCTCCACATGTGAAGGGCTACTATGTAAAAACCTCAACATAATTTCTCCCAACACAACCAACCAACTAAAAAATTGTTCCCTGATGGCTCTGGCTATATAGACCAGTCACCATCAGCACCTCTACTGGAATACAAATCCAAGCATTTTCAAATAGACTTTACTTTGAATGGATAGCACTGTCCAACAAAAATAAACACTCTGCTACCATATACATGATTTTTGCATCCTAGGACAAATAAAGACCACTGTTCTCAGTTATAATTAGAAGTTAATCCTGACTTACCTCACTACCATATGCAAGTAGTGACAAAAAACAAGGAACAATGTTTAAAAATACCTAGTCCCACAGCCAAGAAAAAATTCTAACCAGGTTTCCTTTTTGCACCAAAAGCTAAAAATAGCCATAGCATAAGCAGTAAACAAGACAGGTAATATCATTTGTTTCTTTTGTAAGCAATGGTGCAGAGCACATCATCTCAAGAAAGAACTACATTTGCAAGTGCTTCCCCCGATCCCAACTACTGATGATACTTACTCCTATACTTACCAAGCTGTGACGGCTCATGATGGTTGTACTATTCCTCCGAGTTCTAAACATGTAAGGTTGAAAAACCTGGGAAAGGTCACTGAAAAATAAAAGATAAAATGATTAATGTCTTCTCATATAAGATATCCTTCGACTGTATTAACGCCAGCTCTCTGGTTAACAGTGAAATCGACAAGGGCTCCTCATTTCATACAATGTAGCACTTTCTCACCGTCCTCCTCCTCTTCAGAGCTTCCGGAGTGGTGTGCTGTGGATTACAGGTTGGCTGATACTGATCTCCTCCGGCTTGGGGGCCGGCTAGGAGAGGTATGGGGCGGAGCTCCAGACTGGTTGTCTCCAGCTCCTTCTGGGCAGAACTCACGCCCCCAGACCGGTTACCACCAGACACTGGCAGCCTCATCTGTTTACCCCAGAGGACCTACCCGCAATTGTTACTGCTTTCTACATGTGCTGTGACTTGAGAAGGGCTGGGGAGCCCTGATGTCCAGTGGGAGCCCTATCAGCACATCTCCCACTATTGCCCTAAACATGTGTTCTACTTTGGAACCCTGCTGTCCAACTACATCAGCACACCTGCAATCTTGCTACTGTTGCCCCTTCTGCCTCAAATGCCTTCCCTCCCACCACCATCTGTCCAAACCCTTCCTCTCCTTCAACACCCATCGAAAATGCCAGACCCTCCACAAAGCCCCTCTTCATTCCACAAACCTAATGCGATCATTCCCTCCTTTGCATTGGGTGGGAGCACAATGGGAAATCAGATGTTTCTTGAGACACCGACTTTTTTATTAAAGGAAAGTGTGCATGTGGTTTAAACCCCTTGGTAGAGGTGTTTTGGTCATCCCTGCAGTCCCTAGCAGAGTGCCATGCCCAGGACAAGAGGTCAAGAAGGATTTTCAGGGCTGAACTGGATTGGGCTTCAAGGGACCGTGGAGATCACCTAATCCAGCTCTCTGAAATTTTAAATGAGAAAACAGAGACTCAACAAGGCTAAGTGACTCATTCCTGATCACAGCCAGTTAGGGAGAAAACTGGGACTAGGCCTGGTCGCCTCACTCCTTCTTCTGTCGCATCATGCTACCTTTCAAATAATTACTTAAATCATGATTCAAAAAAACCCAGCATGTTATTTCTACAACAGTCTAAATGCAGGTCAACAGGCTCACCCCAGTCCCCAGCAATTGCTGGCTTATGAGATTCAAAAAGACAACCAGAAAAGACCAGTTTATTCCTATAGTGTCAAAAATAAATGTAGAGCTGAGGACAGCATTAGAAAAGCAAAGAGTCACTCCACCATTCCCTCAGTTTTGAAATATAAAAAAAAGGTGAATCTGCTTTTTCCCTAAAATAAAGATATTATAATCAGTTTGACAGACAAGGATTACCTCTTCCTTCGCCTTCACTGTGCCTGATTAGTGTTTTTGGCTAATTCTACTCCCATCCCCTTTTTTTGGAGTCATTCCATTTCTACAGGGTCTCACGAATTGGCTCTAAGATGAATTGCCCACTTACAAAAAGTGAAATGTAATAGGCTCAAGACGTCTGCCAACCTAACCTTCACTATCACAAGAGTCTACCTTAAAATAGACCCTCTGGTGACTTAATTCACATGAAAACACAAGACCTTACGCTAAAATTCAAGGGTCAATTCTTTCGATTATTTTCCAAAACCTGTGCTTTCACTGACATGCCACCCTTCTTTTTTTATTGACCAGAATGCGTTTCAGGCAGTTCTAGGATCTGAAAACATTATGACAAATCCCAATCACTTAATACGACATGAATATGCCATTTAATTACAAGTTATTAGATAAACTGTGATTTATTGAAGTAAACCTGTGTTAATGCCAGGGTTCCTAAACTAAGCTTAGAAATAGCAACTCTTAGACGCAGGTGTCAAGTTGCAATCCTAGTTCCAGGGTCTTCAGTCTGACATTCAGTGGTGTAAATTAGGCAGGGCAAGCAACTTGTTAGAAGAGCCAGAAGCTTCTTGTAGTTTCTTTTACAGTGGGCCAACAGAGCCCCAGGTAGAGAGGGCCCCCAAGTTTGGGGTCAAACTTTCACTCCACCTTGGGACCCAAGTTACTGTCAAGCAAACAAGTCCCCACCCCCTCAGCATGGAGGACCCAAATGAGCTCCAACTCTCACTTGAGGGAAGGAAGACTGCTTGCAGGGGGTCGAGGAGCCCCTGAACCCTGCACTCCATCCTCCCCAACCGTGCTCACCTGAGCCCTTGGATCAGGGGAGCGCTGTTGGCTCTCCTCAGGGTGACCCCATCAGATGTGTCAGACTCCAAGTCCAGCTCCATTTTCTCCTGAGCCATGTCGGAGACTTGCAGGCAGGCACGGCGGACAGTGCTCAGCTCCTGGTGCTTAGCTATGGACTCCCAAGACTCTCACTGCAGGACTGAGCTGCTGGGGACTGGCAGTTGGGGGCGGGGGCTAAGGGGCGGAGGCTTGGGGGCGGGGGCGGAGAAAAGCAGGAGAGGAGGAGGAGGGAAGGAGGATGAGGATGAGGATGAGGGAGGGGAGGAGGACGGAGAGGTCGTGGTGGACGGTGACAGGATAAAGGAAGAGGAACGAGTAAGGAGAGGGATGGAAGGAGGAGGTAAAAGAGCAAGAGGGAGGGAAAAAGGTAGATGGAAAAGCAGGAAGACAAAGAGGGTAAAAGGAGGAGGACAGAAGGGGGAAAAGAAGACGGGGGAAAGGAGGAGGGTAGGGTGGAGGGAAAAGAGGAGTGGGGGGAGTGAAAGAAGAAGGACGAAGTATGGGGAAGAGGAGAGAGAAAGGAGGGAGCAGAGAAGGACGGGGGGGAAACTAGGCAGCGGCGGCACTCATGCTGCTATCTTTTGGCCAACGACCTCAAGCGGGGCCGGGCTACAGACACCCCAGCTGCCCGGGCAGCACTAGCACCGAGGAGCTGACAGTCGGGCAGGGCCCGGCCAGGCAGCCTCGGAGACTCCAGCTCCCCATGCTCGGGGACCCGGTCCAGTCCCCCATGCTCCGGGACCCGGTCCGGAGGCTCCTCAGCCCTGCGATCGGTGCTTCTCCTCTCCTCGCCCCCCCTCCCTGCCTGGAGGACAGGTGGGGGGTTCGACCAGCCGCCGCCGCGGTGCCTCCTTCTCCTGTCTTGGGTTCTAATGGCCCGGGGGAACCCCTCGGGGCCAAGACCAAATTCTACAACCTGCCGCCTCTCACGCCTCAGAAGCGGGAACCTCCGCCGTGCCAGGTCTTCCGCGTCCGGGGACCCATCGGGTCCTGCGCACGCGCCCAGCGGCCGCGCCAATGGGCCCGCGGGCACGGAGCATGCGTGGGAGCCCCGCCCGGCAAACTTCCTCCAAAGGGGAGGAGCGTTTCCAGGGAGCCCGGAGCCTTTTTTGAGTGCATTGGCCCGGGGACCCTGGCGCCCGATTTTGAAAAGGACCAATCGTTTGGAGATACTGGAGCATCATCTTTCTGGAGGATTTTGGGCCAGTATTCATGGGAAAAAGAAACACGTGGTTTCCACGTTTTTTCGCTCCCAATTCGTATGCTCTGACTTCTGTGATCCTAGCTCGTTTCTTAAATCCCTCGACTTTGTTGGTCTCTGTCTGGAGGGGCAGATTTCTTTTTCAGATCATCCATTTGGATGCACTAGGGATGCAAAGGGAAGTGAATAAACAAAAGCAATGGGGTAAAAATAAAGTGAATCTAGTGAGAGTTCATATAGTTAGTGAGAAACACTCGTCTCCATTATACAAGCACCTTTCGCTTCAATGATATTAGGTAAAGTCCTGACGAACAAGTAGCAGAACCAGAATTCTTGTGTGAGACCTGGAATTACTTTTTTTTTTTTTTTTTTTTTTTTTTTTTTTGCGGTACGCGGCCCTCTGACCTCTGCGGCCTCTCCCGTTGCGGAGCACAGGCTCCGGACGCGCAGGCCCCAGCGGCCATGGCTCACGGGCCCAGCCGCTGGAGGCATGAGGGATCCTCCCGGATGGGCACGAACCCGCGTTCGTTCGGGGCACGAACCCGCGTTCCCTGCATCGGCAGGCGGACTCCCAACCACTGCGCCACCAGAGAAGCCCTGGAATTACTTATTTTATTGAACACCTGCGTAGCAGTTACTGTGTGCTAGGCAGTATTCTGAGAGCTTTAGAAATATTAACTCATTTAATCCTCACCACTTGAATGACCCTGGGAGAGAGATGGCCTCTGTGTTGTGTTAATCATACATACCTAGAAAATACAGGAAACTTAATAACCAGGAAATTTAAAATAAAAAAATTCATCTTTTGCAAAAATAGTTTTACCTGCTTCTTCAACTCAGTTGTACCATATTAAAACTTGCCAAGCCTAATCGTCATTTTAATCCTCAATATTTATGTGTTCTGACCATAATAGAGTTTTTAAACCACTTTTAGATAGTTTCCTTTAAATTGCCTATATTTTCCTGCCAGCTGGATTAGAAACACAAGCTCTGTGTTTAGATATCAGTAATGTTTAGACATGATGAGATTTGATTGGTCTATTCATTCAGAATATATCCATTAAACCTTATTACCTGCCAAGAATAGTAATAAACTCTTTGAAAAGTAAAATAAGCAGTAGAGTGGAGGTAAGAGCTACCTGTTCTCTGATGTACTCCATATTTATCTCTTATTCAAACAGTTTGGTTTTGACCCTCTGTTCTGTATTTAACCATTGCCTTCTGCAGTCACCCTGACTTTACTAAGCTTTAGCTGCCATCTTTCATAAACTTTCCAGCTTACCCTGGGAACTTCAGCAGTGGCTTTCAGGAATCTTGGTACCAGCCCAGATTCTACTGCTACCTAGTTATGTGCCATTAATCTCTCTGGAATTTTATCAACTATAAAATAGAAATGATTTACTTACTTTACAGGATAGCTGTGAAGGACAGGTTATTTAAACCTGTATTTATTCATAAAATAATCTAATAAGTATTTGTCGAGTACTTATGGGTATAAAAATAGTATCCAGAGAAATATCCAGAGGCGCCTGGTCTGTCTTTTCACTTAAATAGAAGGGCAGAGGAATCTTGGCTTTGCCACTTAGTAGTTGTAATTTGAGTAACCCCTCCCGGCTTTGGTTTCCTCCTTTGAAAAATGGGCATTGTGATGGCGCCTAACTCACAGAGTTACTGTAAGCATTAAATGCGATCACATATTTCAAGTGCTTAGGACAGTACCTGGCACATAATAAGTGCCCCCCAAATGGTAGCTATTGTTAACCTGTCATATCAGGAATGGAGACTCCAAATCGTCCTCATGTCTGGGGTTTAGGTAACCTAATTCTGCCCAATATAACTACACTTTTCTTAGTCTATTCTCAGAATGAATGAAGAATGATTATGATACTTCATGTTATACATGAACTTGTCATGAACTGTCTCAAGATAATCCCATTATTTTAAATTCACCACTGATTAGCTGAGCAAGGTTAATGATTGAACCAATTGAGATAAGTATGTGAAAACATTTTTTTAAAACTGTAAAGTGCTATACCACCTTATGACTATTTTAATAACTCCCATTTCACTCGTTTCACTTGCCTTCTCTCCCAGTTCTCTATATGGTTCCTAAAATGTGTGGTTTTTCAAAATTATTAGCATGGAGTTAAGATTTCACTACTCAGTGTGGCTCATTAACTGGTGGTGAAAAATTCTAAAAGAGCAGTTCTTAGAATGTTTCGAGCCATGATAGCATTGTTAAATGGAAACACTGGGATGTATACTAAATTCTGAGATATTTGCTTTAAGAAAATAAGCCTCCCTGCTTTAACCCCAATTTTTTTCTTAGATGAATAGCTTCGAGCAGCTAGGTTTTATTCATTGTAAAAATATACTGTATGATTATGGTAAAACACACACACACGGAAAACAATGATTTGTTTGTGCGATTGGTTCAATTGTGTTAGCGCCTTACCAGGACCCTTTGGGAGTGGGTGGTCTCTAAGCACTTAAAAGTGTCCCCGCCCACACCCCCAGGCTTCAGTGTTTTTTTAATTGCAAAGGTGTAGGGTGTCTTAACAGGATGGAAAAATTCGTCCTGGGAGATTACAAGCTTGTTGGCCTCAGTCATAAGGGGACACTGGGCTAACCAAAACTGAGAAAACAGGGTATTAGACTTAAGGCAGAAAGGATGGCGCTCCCATACACCTTATTCCATTCTTTCTTTCCTAAATAATGGTTAACGAAACCACGCCAGGGTTAACACAGGAGCGGAAGAACAACCAAGGTGAGTCTGCACTAGGGAGAGCGAAGGGAGAACCGGGTTTGGGGGGGAAAGGCAGCTCCCTCACTGCCTGTGCGCCCCCAGCAAGAATGACACAGGCGCCTGCGATAATGCTCATTGCTTGCGTGGTAAACAGGCGTCAGCGGGCCGGACCCAGAACGCATGCGCGGAGGGGCGGTGCCCAAATGATTATCCAGGGCTGCAGGTTGTAGATTTTGTTTTGGCCGGAGAGGCTTACCCGGGGTTGCCTTGGCTGAGAGAAATAAAGGAGAAGGATTCACGGATTAAGATAAATTCCTCATTTTCATTACAGGCTTGGAGGTGGAGGATCTCAGTGTTGGTGCCCCGAGCTTGGGAGTTAGGCGGGTCGGAGCCAGTCCTGCCCCACTTTGTGCCCACCGGTGTTGGGGATGGTAGGGCTGCAAAAGTGAGCACGCACTCGTCTAAGAGCTTCCTCCTTTCTTCTCTTTCCCCCCTTTTTCCTCTCTCCCTACATCAGCTCCTCACTTTGACTTGTGCTTATATGAACGGGAGCCAGAAAACCTTGAGAGCTCCAAACTAAGCTTCGGCACGGACATGGCACAGGAGAAAATGGAACTAGGCTTGGAGGTGCTGCCGAGTTCAACCACCACAGAAGACAACACTCTGAGAAGATCCAACAGCGTCCCTTTGATCAGTGGGCTTGGGTGAGCAGGACTGAGATACTGGAGGAGGCAAGCGGGGGCGGTGGAGGGTGGCAAGAGCTGCAAAAAAGTGACTTCCAATAGCATTCCCACCCCTTTATTCATCGAGGTTCTGCGGGTATCTCCGGTGTTCCTGGTGTCCGGAAGATCCCACCCTCAGTCTGGGGGTGGGGGGAGGTGGGGCGGGCTGACCGGAGGGCGAGCTCACACAGGAACCTGAACGTCCTCTTCTGACAGTTCATCGCGACCGGAAAGCAGCAACCATTTGGTTTGGAGCACGACTTTTTCTAGCTTCACCCCATCTCTTACCCGCTCTTGAAGAAACTGTGCACTCCCCACCCTCGCCTCCAGATCTTCTGTAATGACTGATTTTTGTCATTCTCTCCGCTGCTTTGTCACTTCTGACCTTCACCTTCAGCACAGTTGGAATGGAACTAGTTGTCAAGCAAATAAGCTTGGGCCTTTTTTACACCTAGCTTTTATTGAACAAAAAGTTTAGGTATCACCGAAAATTGATCTCCTAAATTTTGCATTCTCAATGGCCAATATTGCCCCTAGTTAGTTCTTGGTGGGTGAAAAATTTTTTCTCGTATGTATAAAGCACAGGTATACATACAGCACATAGACTGATATGCAGTATATTTGTGCTTTTTAAATGGTGTGGGGATTTTCGAGGAGGAGTTGGGGGGAGGAAATGTCTAAAAGGCTCTTTAGAGCTCTGCTGATGAAAAAAGATTTAAAAGATTTAACTCACTGATGGTTAACTGTATTTCCTGCACATATCCAAAGATCTGGCATGACTTAAGCTTATTATTTCTTAAAATAGAATTTTAAAGTGAGATCTTGGATCTCACATCCCAGTATCATAAGGTTTTCTCAGTATTGTAAAAATGTCTGGAAAATGCATTCACTGTTACAAGGGAACTCAAGAGACCAGATCTATCTTCCTTGTTTAATGTATGGGGAAACAGGCCCATGAATCTCCAAAATGTCAGTCAGTAGTAGAGCCAGTACTAGGAAGCTGTGTCTCCAAACTCCTAGGCTAGTGCTTTGTCCACTACTAATCAATATCTAAGTTGATTAACTAAACAGATGCAGCTTTCTGGTTATTTGAGTTAAGGGAGAATATGCTGTAACAAAATGAAAAGCAAACTAAGTGACCAGAAAATAATACATTACCTTTTTAAACAGGCAGATAGAAAAATAAAGGGTGGAGGCAGCTCTGCATGTTGTACTGAGAACAAGAATATTCTATAAATTCAGGATTCTACTCTAAATCCTGTTGTGTGAATAAATGAGCTGTTATGGACACACTCTGCTAGTAGAAGAAAACACTTGAGAATGTTCATTTTATTGAAAGGCTTTATGAAATGAAGAACAATTTGCGAATACGTAGATGACAGAGGATATATATTTGAAGGAACGTGTGGATCCTGTTTAATATATTAAGTGCTGGGGCGGGGGGAGGTGGGTGACCAGGCCCCTTTTCCCGATCCTCAAAGTCCTGGAAGCAAAGAGTGATCCCAGTTATCCCTTCATACTTTGCTTTGTTCTGCAAAGGATGTGAAATTTTTGCTTTTATCATCTTAGAGCGTGGTTACAGTGTTGAATTCCATGGCTTAAGATCCTGATGCAGGAAGTGAATTTTGTACAGAAAGTTTAGGGGCAGTTGCATATTTATCTAGTAGGAGTTAACCCACAAAGCAGACCAAGTCCAGGGACTCTTGTCTGTCAAAAAGAAGTAGCACAGGAATGGTATATCACATGCCCGAGGTCATGTAATCAACAAGAAAAAATTTAGAGTAGAATTACACTGAGCCTTAGTTGAATTCATTTCCCCCCAGTTCTTTGCAGTTGCATATGTCCACTGCTCACTTTTCCACTTTCCTTAAGGTGGGCCTCTAATACTCATTGCCTGGCCTCTATCACAGCTCACTAAATATTGTTGCACTTGTTTCAAGCAATTTTCCAATTTTGCTTGATGTTTCCTGTATATAAAGACTTTCAGTCTCTCTTGCAGCAGAATTTGCAGAATTTGTTCTTTAAATGTCAACTCTTTACTACAAGTATCACTTTTTTTTTTTTTTCCTGTACACGGGCCTCTCACTGTTGTGGCCTCTCCCGTTGCGGAGCACAGGCTCCGGACGCGCAGGCCCAGCGGCCATGGCTCACGGGCCCAGCCGCTCCGCGGCACGTGGGATCTTCCCAGACCGGGGCACGAACCTGTGTCCCCTGCATCGGCAGGCGGACTCTCAAACACTGCGCCACCAGGGAAGCCCACAAGTATCACTATTTTTTAAGAAGTTCCTGCATAGTTTTGTGTTCATCTTGTATTAATAAAAATACCAATGTCAAAAGTTTTAAACCTCTTGGTTCTTTATACTCTTTAGCCCCTCTAGTTGGCTGACTTCGATACCGGTGTCAGTGACTTTATTTAAAGGTAGTATTTTTTTTCTTCTACTTCTCTGGCCCTTATTAGAATTAGACATTAAATTCGCGGATTTCTGCCAGTGCCTTCCCCCTTTAAATACTGCTAGCCTGACCCTGCATTTAAACTGTTACTGCCTCAGTTTTGTTTGAAAGGTAAACTACTGCCTGGGGGCCAAATTGAGCCTGCTGATTGGTTTTGTAAATAAAGTTTTATTGGAACACAGCCACACCCATTTGTTTACTTATTGTCCTTGGGCCACTTTCCCACTACACTGGCAGAGTTGAGTAGTTGCAACAAGACTGTATGGCCCACCAAACCCAAAACATTTACTGTCCGGCCCTTTACAGAAAAAGTTTGCCAACTATTGGGTTTATTAAACTTGTGCAAACCTGGAAGAAGAATAGTGGCCATGAAGAGTGATTGCTTTGGGAATATAACTGGCATAAATATACTGTAGTTTAGACAGAGCTGCTTACTGATCACTTAAACATTATCTAGTTATATTAATTTCACTTTTTCCAAATTGTAAGTAGCACTTAATTCTAGATATCACCTAGGATTTTATGAATTCATGTTGAGTGACTCATATCAGTTGAAATATATGCTGCCTCAATGATTTTTTTTCAGTTATAGTCTTATTAAATAAAATTGGCAGATGAAAATTTAGGGGAGAATATAATTGTCAGCCTTAAGAATTAGCCCGGGTGGGGGGAGAGATAAATTGGAAGATTGGGGTTGACATATACACACCACTATATATAAAATAGATAACTAATAAGGACGTACTGTGTAGCACAGGGAACTCTACTCAATACTCTGTAATGGCCTATATGGGAAAAGAATCTAAAGAGTGGGTATATGTATATGTATAACTGATACACTTTGCTGTACATGTGAAACTAACACAACACTGTAAATCAACTATACCCCAATAAAAATTTTTAAAAAAAGAATTACCCACACACACAAAAGACCGTGGAAATATGTAACCCATTAGTTTCCCTCCAACTTCCTAGCAGTGACTGCTAAAATATATTCCTGTTCTCATAGGGGAAAATGACTGGGAAAGGAAGTAAAAATTAGACCTGTACGTATATCCTCTCAAAAAATATTGAGTTACTGCCTGTTATATGCAAGTTACTATTCTGCAAAGATGTATATCTAGGCTCAATAAGATTTTTTTTAATGTATTTATTTTTGGCTGTGTTGGGTCTTCGTTGCTGTGTGCAGGCTTTCTCTAGTTGTGGCCAGCGGGAGCTACTCTTCGTTGCGGTGTGCGGGCTTCTCATTGCGGTGTCTTCTCTTGTTGCGGAGCACAGGCTCTAGGTGTGTGGGCTTCAGTAGTGGCATGTGGGCTCAGTAGTTGTGGCTCGCGGGTTTAGTTGCTCTGTAGTATGTGGGATCTCTCCGGACCAGGGCTCGAACCCGTGTCCCCTGCATCAGCAGGCGGATTCTTAACCACTGTGCCACCAGGGAACCTCTCAATAAGCTTTTAATAGGGAAAATAAATACTCAAAAGACTTCAACGTATGGTAGAATGACATGTGCTTAGGGAAAGAAAGTGCTAGGGTAATTAAGAGAAGGGAGTGAGAAGTGACAGCAGAATTGGTGAGGGATACAGGAAAGATTCTTGGACAGGTGGCATTTAAGATGGGCCCTAACAGATTGACAGGATGCAGACGGGAAGAAAGGGGGCCAGATAGCTGGACAGCATTCCAACGACACGGAACAGGCTTGGAAGTAGGAAAGCATAGGTGTATTCCAGAATGCTGGTCAACTCTGTCTGGATCTCTGGCTCCCAAATGTTCATCTGCTGACCAGTGCTGATCCTAGGGGACATTTTACCAATCCATGATTTTAAAAAGTTACAGCATACTTTCCTGGGCAGGACTGTATTTTACTCAGATTGTTAGTCTTGCTTTATTATTATTATTTTTAATAATAGCCCTGCTTTTTTTAAATAACAAAATATCCTTTTATAAATGAAATGATGGTGTTGATAGTTGGTGAGATTTTTAAAGAATGACCTTACTTGGCAAGAGAAAATGGTAGCAACTGTATGTTTGTGCCAAGATTTTGTTTTGAAATTTTCCCAGTCTATGAAATCCAAAAGTCTGTGGAGCTAAATTGTGGAAGGCTTTGAAAGTTATAGGAAAGAATGTAACTGAATTCAGCAGGCGATGAAGAGAGTCATTGAAAGTTGTGAGCAGGAGAGCAAGCTGATTGCAGTAGGGAAAGAACAGAGGTGAGCCGACCAATTAGACTATTGCAGAGTCAGTGGAAAAGTAAAAATGCTTTGAATTGGTTTTTGGCAAGGAGCCTGGAAAGAATAAGATGGACGTGAGAGATCACAGAGGTAAAACCTAAAAGACCTGGCACCTGATTGGATATAGGTGGCAGAAAAGAACATGTTAAAGATGTTTTCTTATTATCACTGGGGAAACCTGGATGAAAGGTACATGAGAACTCTCTATATTCTTTTTGCAATTTCTTGTCTTAAACAGTTTCCAAATAAAACGTTATAACAACACACGACTATATTTAAAATAGGTAACCAACAAAGACCTACTACTGTAAAGCACAGGGAACTCTGCTCAGTATTCTGTAATAACCTAAATGGGAAAAGAATTTGAAAAAGAATATATATACACACACACATATGTATAACTGAATCACTTTGTTGTACACCTGAAACTAACGCAACATTGTAAATCAACTATAGTCCAATATAAAATAATTTTTTTAAGTTATAACAAAAACAAAACATAAAAAGGAAAAGAGGACTTCTTCAGGGTCCCAACCTCAAATCAGGCTGCGGCCCGCCAGGTGAGCACCTTCAAAGCTGGGCAAACAAGGACCATCTTCAGCATGCAGCAGCTGCTCAGCTTCAGTACGTTGTTGCCATGGGGGAATGTGGCCCAGTGTGGCAAAATCTTGCAAATTTTCAGTAGAATCCAGAAATCTGCAATCTGGATTCTTTATGTGAAATCTCCATAGTTGTTCCAAGTGTGCACAACTAATTCAAAAACATTTTTAACACTGAGTAGGCCAAATGAAACATATCTGAAAATCTCAGTTCTGTCAACCCCTGCTACTGGCTATCCCTCTCATTCATGTGAAAGTTTGGGAGTCGATAGGGAGTTGGTACTAGCACGTAATAGCTTCAGTCATAGATTTAAATTGGTTACAAGTTTACACAGAAAATGATGTCTCTCCAAGGCCACAATAAATTATATTTATTCTTGGTAGCATGATTAGAGGTAACGTGGCATGCTTGAGAATTCCTTACCTTACATGGACAGTTGTTTAGGTTCAGCCAACCAAGACTTTGTGTGTGTGTGTGTGTGTGTGTGTTCTACTTCCTACATCTGCACAGCTGTCTCCACAAAGAAGCCATTTACATCAATGGCATTGTTGTTTAAGGATTTGAAATCTTATTTCTTTAAAAAATGTTTGTAATGGATTTTAAATGACAAATGTTTTCCTTTTCTTCTTAGTGGCAATACACCGGTGTTCCAATCTGACACATTAAGAACTCGAAGAAACAGTACATCGTGTATGGCACAGCACTGTCTGGTAAGAAAATGCTTATAGACTTGCACTATTGGTCTTAGTCAGTGGTTCTCAAACTTGAGTGTGCACCTGGAAAACTTGTTAGAACAGACTACTGGCCCTCAACCCCAGAGTTTCTGATTCAGGAGGTCTCAGGCAGGGCCTGAGAATTTGCATCTCTAACAAGTTCCCACTTTGAGAAACATTGCTCTAAACATTACTGAAGGAAAAATAAACACATTGGCTGCAGTTATGATTGGTACAGCTGCTGCAGCTGCAGCAGAATTAACTTTTAAATCCCACATGGATTTAACATTGAGATTTGCTTTTATATATAAAACCATCTGGCTTTCAATTTTTAAAAGAACATTCTAATTTTGAGCGGAAAACTTGCAGGCTCTCCTAAGGGTAGTTTTCAGGCTTATAGTTGGACTTTATCTCGCATTTATCTTGAATCGAAAATATAGTTTGTTTTTCATGGTGTTATAATGCAATCTCTAAATTAGAACTCATCTACAAATTATCCTGTAAACATAGGAAATACGCTTGTACATCAGTAAGCCAAAGTGAATAAATGATTCACTCTATGAATCATTTTATTGAGGTGAAATTCATACAGCACATAGTTAACTATTTTAAAGTATACAATTCAGGGGCATTTGGTGCTTTCACAATGTTGTTCAAACACCACCTCTCTCTTGTTTCAAAAAGCACACATCCTTGTCTTGTTCCTGATCATAAGTGGAAAGCTTTCAGTCTTTCATCATTGAGTATGATATTAGCTATAGGTTTGGGTAAATGCACTTCATCGTGTTAGGGAAATTCCTTTCCACTCCTGCTTGCTGAGTATTTTTATCATGAAAGGGTGTTGAATTGTTTCAAATGCTTTTTCTGCATCTATTGAGATGATCATTTGTTTTTTCCTCTCTATTCTGTTAATATGAATTACTACTTTGATTTTCTTATGTTGAGCCACCTTTGAATTCCTGGGATAGACCCCACTTGGTCTTGGGGTATAATCCTTTTAATGTACTATTAGATTTGGTTTGTTATTATTTTGTTGAGGAGTTTTCCACCTGTATTCATAAGGGATATTGGGCCGTAGTTTTCTCTTCTTGTAGTATCTTTGCTGGCTTTGGTACCAGGGTAATGCTGATCTCATAGAATGTGTTAGGAAATGTTCCTCCTCTTATATTTTTGGCAGAGTTTTATTAGGATTGGTGTTGATTCTTTAAATGTTTGGTAGAATTCACCAGGGAAGCCATCTGGCCCTAGACTTTTCTTTATTGGGAGGTTGTGGAAACAGATTCTATCTCTTTACTTGTTTACAGGTCTTTTGAGATTTTATAGTTCCTCTTGAGTTAGTTTGGTAATTTGTGTGTTTTTAGAAATTTGTCCATTTTGTCTAGATTATCTGAGAAAATTGTTGATATACAGTTATTCATAGATTTCTCTTATATGATTTAATATGATGGAAGCTATAGAACATATTTTAATGAAATGTTATAGCTTGGAACCTATTTTAAAATATTGCCTCCTAATCTTAAAACTGGACATTTTCATCTTTATAAAATGATATTCAGTATTATTCCCACAGATGTACTAATAGTATATTGGGAAAAAAATAGAACTGTTCATTAAACAAATCTTTCTTCCTCTACCCACCCGCTCATTTACTCCTTCATTCAACATTTACTGAGCACTTGCTTGTCTATCAAAGCCCTCTATACAAGATCAGCTCAGTGCTTTGTGACCACCCAGAGGGGTGGGATAGGGAGGGTGAGAGGGAGGGAGATGCAAGAGGGAAGAGATATGGGAACATATGTATATGTATAACTGATTCACTTTGTTATAAAGCAGAAACTAACACACCATTGTAAAGCAATTATACTCCAATAAAGATGTTAAAAATAAAAAGCCCTCCATACCTATCCAGTCTTCTTTTCTACTCAGCCAAGTCAACAAATATTTTTAGGAACCTACTATGTATTAAGCCCTGATCTACTTGCCAGGGAGATCTAACCTAGTTTGAGGGATTTAGAGAGGAAATGACATACTAGTTGAGATCTTACTGCTGTGTAGGTGTTCGCTAGTTTGGGATATTGGTTACAGGAACAGACAATATTCCAGGTTAAAAAAATGGCATGTTAGAAGGCCTAGAGTGTGGTGTGTAGAGAACAGAGTGTGTAGAGAATTTGAAAGAAGTACATTCTAGCTAGAGTGGAAGATGAAGCGGTGAGAAGTGAGGTTGAAGATATAAACTAGTGCAAAATCTTGTGGGGCTCTCCAAGTCATTTTAAAGATTTTGCACTTTGGGAATTCCCTGGTGGTCCAATAGTTAGGACTCGGCACTTTCACTGCCGGGGCCCCGGGTTCAATCCCTGGTCAGGAAACTAAGATCCCACAAGCCACACAGTGTGGCCAAAAAAAAAAAAAAAAGATTCTGCCCTTTATCCTAAGGTCAGTGGAAAGCCGTTAAAGAATTCTAAGTCTGTGATTGACCTGATCAAATTTGCATTTTTGTTTTTTAAGTTAATTAATTAATTAACTTACTTATTTTTGGCTGTGTTGGGTCTTCGTTGCTTCGCATGGGCTTTCTCTAGTTGTGGCGAGTGGGGGCTACTCTTCATTGTGGTGCGCGGGCTTCTCATTGTGGTGGCTTCTCTTGTTGCAGAGCATGGGCTCTAGGCGCACAGGCTTCAGTAGTTGTGGCACGCGGGCTCAGTATTTGTGGCACGTGGGCTTAGCTGCTCCGCGGCATGTGGGATCTTCCTGGACCAGGGCTCAAACCCGTGTCCCCTGCATTGGCAGGCGGATTCTTAACAACTGTGCCACCAGGGAAGTCCCAAATTTGCATTTTTAAAAGATTACCCTGGCTGCAGAGGGGGAAAGTATTGATAGATTGGAAGAGGACAAAAGTAGATACAAGAAGCTCAGATAGGCAACTGCAGTAACCCTGGCAAACAGCTGATAGTAACTTGGACTAATGTGATGGCGGTGGGCATGGAGAACGGTGGCAGATGCGTGAGATACTTGAAAGGTAGAATCAATTGGTGATAAATTCGATGGAGAGGGGGAAACAGTGGAGGCAAAGATGACTACTAGCTCTCTGGCTTGGGCAACTGATGGGATAGTGGTACCACAGAAGAAGGGAACATTGGAAGAAGCGTGGATTTAGAAGGGAAGATGAGTTTAGTTTTGGACATGTTAAGTTTGAGGTTCTCAGATCTTTAAGTGGAGATGTTATGTATACTAGTTTGAAGCTCGGGATAGAGATCTGGGCTAGAGATACATTTAGGACTCATCAATAGATTATTATTTAAAGCTATGGGAATGAATGAAATGACCTATGGAGAGAGTATACAAGGAGAAGAGAAGAGGCTATAGGAAAAAGCTTTAAAAATCACCAGATTTAAAAATCAATCTCAGAAGAGACCCCACAAAAGAAGACTACGATGGAATGGTCAGAGAGGTGGGAGGAGGCTCAGAAGAGAGTATCATGTTAAGTGGTGAAACATGATAAAGACTGAAAGGTGTCCTTCTGAGTTACCAAAATGGAGCTTATTAATGAACTTGAAAGTTCAGTGGAGAAAAGAGTAGGATGAGAAGCCAGACTGGATTGGGTTAAATAATGACTGAGAGGAAAGGACCTATAAATGGCACCATACATATGAGCTTGATTATTTGGGGGGGGCAGATAACCCTTTCTATGCCTTAATTTCCTCATCTGTAAAATGGGAATGTAATAGTATCTGCCTCATAAGTTTGTTGTGATTATATTAATCGGTGTAAAGCACTCAGCACAGCACTGGTACATACTAAATGCTCAATAAATGTGTTTCTGCTAGTAATAGTACATACGTAGAGAAACTATGTACCTGACATTTTTTAAAATGCATAATTTTCCTTAGGATTTCTAGGCTCTTAATTCCCGTAAGGTTCAGCTTAATATCATGCATATTTAAAATAAACCATCTTGTACAATGGATTGGGTTTGGCAGAACTGAAGTCATTTTAACTTATTTGATGATGGGAATTTCAAGGCTTATTGGTTTAGCTTGCTGTAACAGCATTATGCATATGCTTTTATTTTGTTCCAAATATCACCTCATTATAATTATAAGACATATGGAGGTACATAGTTGCCTTAAGTATAGATAGGCTGAGTTATCTAGGAAAATGACATAGTAAGTAGAATGTTTGGGGCAGAAGTAACAAAATTCAGTTAGAAGTGACTTAAACAATAAGGGACATTTATTATCTCAAACAACAAGAAGTCTTATGAAAGGAGGTTCCAGGGCTGGTTAATTCAGTGGCTCAGGGATGTCATCAGAGACCCAGGTTCCTTCCTTCTTTCTACTCTACCATCCTGAGCAGCCTCACTAACCTTTGTACCTAGTAATTAGACCCAGGGTTCAGAATCACATGTATAGCATGATCTTCTATATGTTTACAGATGTCGAGAAGGATATGTGTCAATCTATTATTAGTAGTTATCTCTGGAGCATGGAATTATAGGAAGAATTTCACTTCCACCTTATGCATTTCTATACTATTTGAATGTTTTTCACAAAGCATCAACAATAGAGGTGTTTTCATTTCTAGCGGATATACCACATTGCAAAATAGAAACATCCCTGTTGAAAAAATATTGTTTTGAAAATCCAGTCGTCCCTTGGTATTGGCAGGGGATTGGTTCTAGGACCCGCGGATGATACCAAAATCCGAGTATGCTCCAGTCCCATAGCCCACCCTCCATATCCAAGGGTTTGATTCCTCAGATTCAACCAGCCACAGATTGTGTATTAAATTTGCAGTCTGTGGTTGTTTTAACCCATGGATGGGAACCCTCAGATACAAATGGCCAACTGTATATTTATTGAAAAAAAATCCAGGTGTAAGTGGACTCGTGCAGTTCAAACCCATGTTGTTCAAGGGTCAACTGTACTTGAAAAGTGTTATTGAATGATATCATTAACCATAAGTTTAAGGATCCTATCCCATACTAGACTGTGCTTAAAATTGGTACTGCAGGAATCTAGAGTATTCAAATTCCCAGAGACAGAAAGTGGAATGGTGGTGGCGGTGTTGGTTTAATGGGTATAGAGTTTCAGTTCTGCAAGATGAAAAGGATTCTTTTCATTGGTTACATAACAACATGAATGTACTTATTTAACACTACTGAACTGTACACTTAAAAATGGTTAAGATGGTAAATTTGATGTTTATGTATATTTTACCGCAGTTAAAACAATTTTAACTGAGGTTGCTTTTAATGTATTAAAATGTAGGTAGAACAGTGTTTTAGAAAAAATTGCGGTGATAGAGGGCATTGAAGAATCACGGGTGCCATTTAACACGCAAATAGAGATGTATATTTACAAACCTTGTAAAAATCTGCTATCTCACAATTATTTTCTAATTAGGCTCGAATGTTTTCTTCACCACTATCAGGAAATCACCCCACCCCGCTTCTGATGAGCAGAAACCCGAGGCCCTCTTCTGGCTATGGAGACTATGCCTTCCCCCCGATTTACCCCTTTGCTGTATCCCCTGAGACCTCCGAGGTTGGCATGCCTGTTTCCCCACTCTTCTGCTTGGAATTCTCTTCCTGGAACCTCTGTTAAACTTGGTGCAGCCTTGTCTTTTCTCCAGGAAAAGTATCTCATCCTCCTGTCAGAAACGGTTGTACTTTACTTGAGCAATTTGTCCGTTTTAATTTTATGGCTACCAATATTTACCTGATTAGGTTTTGCTTTACACGTTGGCAACTATGAACTCTAAATCCAATCTATGGCCCACCCAGTAGTGAGTGTGTAATACATTCCTTGCCCTGCATTATGTTCTGTCCTTCTAGCCTACATTCAATTCATGTTCAGTATCTTCGTAAGCCACCTTAAATCATTTTGGGAACTCGGGAGAGACATTCCTAAACATAGCATACAACCCTTGTTCAGAATTTTCTAAGTGCTTTATCTCTAGTAACTACAGTAGGAAATGGGTTAAAAATAGCAAACCTAGGAAAGTTAAACATTGTTTTTAAAAAATTTAATGTCTTTACAATATTAGTTTTCTGTGGTCTCTCTTAAATGGAACTAAGCACGACCTTTCCTCCTATCTTAATTCCTTCACTAGAGATAACACTTGGGAATCAGCTTCACCCAGCACCCTCCCAACCCCCCACTCCCACTCCTACCCTCCCTGCCCTGTGACATCATTCCTTGATGCTGGTACTGTTGCTTCCTCCCAAGGACTTTTTTTCCCTAAAGTGTGAGAGAATGGCACAATGGGAAATTTACACCAAAGATACCAGTGAGGTTTATTGACATCTCAGGAAACTAGTTCTATTTTAAAACCTTGTTTCATGTAGAAAAATTATCTGAGGTCATTCCGTTGCATATACCACGTACAGTACTTAATCTTTGGGAGAATTCTCTTCCAGATGCCTTTTCTACAATTAATTTTCTACGTTATTACTAAAAGAACCAACCAAGTCCCATAAATGATCCATATTTTGTCCAGTTTAAAAGCTTTACTGTGGCTTATACTTCTATAGCTCAAGTTCAAATCCTACCTTCCCCAGACATTTCACACTATATCCTTGCAGATGTCATCAACTTCAGTCAGGCAATCTTCTCAGGATTTCCTGGATAAAGTTTTCCAGTAGGAAATTCTGAGCCGTTGCCTGAAACTAAACTGGTTCCTTCCCATCTCTTAGATATCAATTAAAAATAATCTCTTCCAGGAAGTCTTTCATAATTAGTTTAGAACAGTTTGCCACACCATACAATTCTCTTCTTTTGGCTTTTTAAAAAATAACAATCATTTATAAAACAGCTAAAGTACCATATTTTTCTGTATGTAGGGTGTATGTATATATTTAAGTTGAGGTTAACATGTCCTTTCAATTAGATTATAAATCTTATAAACCTTAGTGTTGCACATTCTATATTGTGAACTTTCTGGGCATTTGAATGAGGATGATATGAGCATCAGTAGTATGAATTAAACTTGTTAAAATTCTGCTTGTTCAAAGATATGTGTGTGGATATATATTGGATTGGCCAAGAAGTTCGTTCGGGTTTTTCTATAACATGGTCCTAAAATCCGAACGAACTTTTTGGCCAACCCAATGTATTTGAACTTTTTAAAGGTAAACCTAAATTTTTCAGATTTGGTGCATGTTGCCGCACAACTTCTCAATGATCAATGCTAATAGACGGGCACATTGGGGGGGAATATCCAAAACTGTGGATAAATCACAATATTTTCTACTTGCTTTGGAAAATAGATTATTTTTTACAGTATGCCTTAAGAATGGGCATACATTTTTTTTTAATTAGCAATAATATCTAATGTTGGAGAAGTACAGGGAAATCAATATTTTCATACACTGCTGGAAAGTGAATTTGTATAAGCTTTCTGTAGGGCAGGTCAGCAATGCATATCAACAGCCTTGTGACCCAGAAATTCCAACTCTATGAATTTATCCTAAAGAATTCACTAAGGATGTGTGCAAAGATTAGTTTAAAGGTTATCATAGCATTATTTATAAAAAGCAAGCAAAAAATGTGGCAACAGTATGAATGTCCAGCAACAGGGAACAGATTTAATGAATGAGCCTTCCTTATCTGTGTTTGAGTCCCAGTTCTAGCAATTATCAGCTGTATGACCGAGCAAGTTGCTTAATTTCTCTGGCCATCAGTTTTCTAATCTTTAAAATGGGGACAATAATAATGTCAATTTTTCTACATGAAGCAAGGTATTAAAATAGAACTAGTTTCCTGAGATGTCAATAAACCTCACTGGTATCTTTGGTGTAAATTTCCCATTGTGCCATTCTGTCATGGGGTTGTTGGGAGAATTGAGTGAGATAAGACACGTCTGGCACGTAAATAGGTGCTTCTTATTATTATGGTACTTCTATATGGTATAATTTTCAGCCTTTAAAAATGATGTTGCAGGTGAATTTTAACATGGAAAGATACTTGGAATGGATTTTGAGTTTGTTTTGTTTCTAAAGTAAAAATTCAATTTATTCATCTGTTTACCATACAGTACAAGAGAGGCAAAGTGTTTCACATCATAGATTTCACTTCCAACTCCTTGGAATGTTCATTTCTTTGGCTAAAAGGAGAAACTTGCTGGGAAAGTCAGGCAATGCTTAGGCAAGGTGATGGATGGGTACAAGGGGGCTGCTAATTGCAAACTGAGTTTCTAGAACTGTCACCTGGAATCATAGGAGCCCCACTTCTGGACACTTGTGCCATCTCAGGCATCACCCCCATCACCCAGGCACAGCGACGCTTACTAGTGGTTACCCTTGCTGTCCTCCTGGATGTGGCAGTGCCCGCCATACTTTCTCTTGAATTCAGACCTAATTTTCAATGTGTCCCCTTCCTTCACTGCAGAAGACCATGATTCGAATCAGGACCGTATCGTGAGTCCACTTGCCCTTCATGGAGTTGTACAGTCAGTCAGCAAAATACAGGGACTTCTTGTTCTGAATACACTTGAACAGGTTCAGGAAAACATTTTGCCGGTCTCCTTTGCCCTCCTTCTTGATCATAAGGGCTATTGCTGTTGTACCTTTCAAATACTTTCTGGAGGTGACACACACTTCTCTGTCATGATGCCGATCCACTTGGAAACATCAGTTCCTTTGCTCTTCATTCCAGCATTATAGAGATCTCAAGTATGTTGGGCCAGTCAGTTCATAGTCAATGACAGATCCGTCCTCTGTTCTTCTACCCTTTGCGAGGGCAGCTATCAGCTTGCAGAAGTCATCAGATGTGTCAGAAGCAATGTCCTGGGTCTTCCTGGTAGTCCAGTGGTTAAAAATCCACCTTCCAATGCAGGGGACATGGGTTCAATCCCTGGTCAGGGAACGAAGGTCCCACATGCCACAGGGCAACTGAGCCCACACACCTCAACTTAGAGAGCCCATGTGCCACAAGTAGAGAGAAGCCAGCTCGCTGCAATGAAAGATCCTGCATGCCGCAACTAAGACCTGACACAGCCAAAAATAATAAATAAATAAATAAATATTTAAAAAAAGAAAAAGAAACAATGTCCTTCTCCAGATCAATCTTGTACATTTCCTTGTAGACTGTTAATTTCCTGCAGCCCCTGGTTGGTCCCTGAGCAGGTGATTTCAATGAGAGAGTCTTCATCTGTCACCAGCCCCTTCATGGAGGAGGCTTTCAACTTGGAATCCTCGTACTGAGTGGGTGTTTTCAGAAGGCCCCAAATCACCTTCTCCAGGTGGCTGGACAAGTCTGACTTCAGTGCTGATGCAAGTTCCTTTTTGGTCCTTCTCTGATAGGCAAAAGTAATATTCTGTCTCTGTTCATTGCTACAGTTGGTCAAAATGTTGACGATGGTGACCTCATCCACACCTTTAGTCTTGATGGCCGTTTCAATGTTCATAGCGTCCCGCTCAGCATCCCAGTTGGTGTATGCTTTGACTGACCTGTCTACATTGGGGGTGGATAGTAGTCAGTGGTCAGGTGGATAGTGTCAAACTTGCACAGAATTCTGTGAACAGTAGACATTTTGATAGAAGCTGGACCAGGAGCTGAGAGCTGCAAGTGGCCCCAGATGTGGAGCTGGAATGTGTTATCGAAAAAACCCAAACACTCAAACTGCAAAATAGTATCTGGAAAAATAAACACTGAAATATTTACTGTGGTCACCTCTGGAGAGTGGATGATGCTTTTTTCCCCCATTAATTATGTTTTATACTGAGCATGTATTGATTGCTTTAATGAGAAAGAAAGTGAGTCAATTTCTGCTGAAAAAATTAAAGATCAGGATGAATAGGTGGAGCACAGAGGATTTTCAGGGCAGGGAAACTGCTCAGTATGATACTGTAACAATGGATTTGTGTTATTATACATTTGTCCAAACCCATAGGATGTATAACACCAAGAGTGAACTCTAATATGAGCTGTGAACTTTGGTTGATGATGTGTCAATGTCATTGAACCTTGGCTGTTTCCTCCATCTTCTAGCAAATGATTAGAAAAAAAAACTGATTTCAACACTTTCTTCAGAAAAATATAATTGGCGAGGTAATATCTCCTTTAAAAGTCATATGATAAATTTTAAAACGTAATAAAAATTCAGACTATCTGCTTCATAAGAATATTTATTTGGCCAACACGCTCCTCTCACTGCCTTTCTTGACCACCACCCATCTATAGTTTCAGCTAGAACCCTCAGGCCAACCTTTAGCTCTTTCTACTTTCTTATCATTTCTCCAATCTGCCTCCTTGTCTTCATCCCTCCCTTTTTCGGTCAAACCCTTGTCATCTTTTACCTGGCCCGTGACCCTGCTTCTAGTGCCTCTTCCCTCCACCCTCAATTTGTTTTGCATATGCTGCTAGGGTTGCCTTTCTAAAATAGATATGATCTTCTTGTCTAAAATACCTTTGAGGTTTAAGACCTCAGAGGGCCCTATGCTTTAGGTTTCCTATTAGGCTCAAAGGCTAAAGTACAAAAACAACAACCTGGTTTCAGCCGAATTTCCCCCAAGTTTGCTTCTTGCCATTCACTATCATGTGCCAAGTTTCAGTCACCCTGAATCTCTCTGTTCCCCAAACATGGCTCTCTGCCTGAGCATCTCTTCCCCACTCCCTGAAACAGCCTCCCTCCTCTTTTCTATCTAATGAATTCCTGCCCTCTTCTGTGATGCCGTCTCGAAGACCCCGGGCAGAATCATATTCTCTGTCCTTTGAATTCCTACAAATCCTAACTTGTTCTGGCACTTACCTGTGGCCTAGTTTTCCCTACCTGGACTTTGAATTTCTCAAGGACAGGAAAATGTCTTATTTGTCTTTGGATCCTCAGGGCCTAGCACAGTGCTTTAGCATATATTAGGTGCTCATTAAATATGTTTTAATACACAATTCAATGTGATCTTCAGATATAATGTGAACATAATTTATGGTAAATTCATTATCTAGCATTTCAAGAACGAACCAGGCTACAGATAGAATCGATAAATGAATTCTAAAGATAATTTTCAAACCTTATTTTCACACAGCTTTAAATCTCTGCATTCTTTCATTTCCCTCTTGTATGGGTCTTCATAAGCGTTGAGAAAAGACCAAAAAGGAGAAAATAGTCCTGCAAAAGAGAAAGGGCCTAGACAGCAAGTACCTGACCAAGCAAGAGTAAAATGTGTTGAACTCCTTGAACATGATTGCCTTACTCATTCCTTATTATGAAAGTTTAGTTTCCCCAGCTAGATTCCAAGATATTTGGAATAATTTTGTTTGTTTCTTTTATATGCTTATTAAGTTAGCTGCTGATTTAATGACTGTTTCAGTTTTTTCTGGATAATGCCTATCACTAAGCTTTAATAATGAGCTAAAAATGGCAAGGAAAAATGAGGTGATTTTAAGATCTTAGTGCTCTGGGAAGGGACAGCTAGAGATAAACAAAATGTTCTATTGATGTTCTGCCCCGTATTTATGTTAACAATTATTTTGTTCTGTTATGGTATATATAGACTTTCAAGTAATATAATTTTCAGGCAAGATTCAATTGGATTTTTAATTTTAAAAAACTTTAAATTTAATTAATGCTGTTGCTAGCATGCATTAGGCATTCAAGAAATACTTTAAGCCATTCAACATTGACTTAATTAATGTTTAGAAATAATCAGAAACATTAAAGGAAACTTGACTTTTATATTTTAAATTTCAGTTTGTGCCACCTTCTCCCATTCAGGCTTCCACCAGTCACCTTCATCAAATCAAACAGGTAAGAAGAAGTTTTGAGAAACTGACAGCTGTTCATTAAAAAAAGTAAATTTTATTTTTCTTTTAAACAATACCTGTGGTTCAGTAATTCTAAGTGAGGTCACATGTGATTAAGTTTTTAATTCCAGGAATGGTTTCTCTAAAAAAAAAAAAAAAAAAAGAAAAAAGAATCCAAAACAACTAAGGAGCCCTCTATTTATTTGGGTTATTAACTGTCTTAATAGACTGATAGTTTCCCGAAATACTGCATACTCTTTTACCTTGAATCTAATTTCTTTCAGGGATCTCAAAGAAGATGATGAATGCTATATATGAAAATTAATTTTCAGGTTCATAATAGCCATAGTTATCATGGTTTTCTTAAATTCCCAGATGAAGAATTTTTTTGACACATAAAACCGTCTTTATGCTATCATTTTGTGTTCACTTCTCAGTGATTTGAGTTCAGGAACACATTGTACCTCACTGTCTTATGTTGTGTGTGTGTGTGTGTGTGTGTGTGTGTGTGTGTGTGTGTGTGTGTGTGTGTTTAATAGCAAAAGCCTAATACAGAATTAAATCTTTGATTTATCCAAGGATTAGCCACAGAACTCAAAAGATCAAATCGCCATTTCACCACAGGTGGTGGGATTATTTTTTTCACCCAACTACAAGCAGACTTTTGTTCACGGCGGGGCTGCTTAACTGTTATGAAGCACTTATTATTCACTTAGCACTATAATAGGTCTCATCTGTGGTCTCATTTCATCCCACAACAAACTTATAAGGTCAGAAACCAAAGATGGCAGAAAGTTAGTAATTTACCAAATGTCCAGAGTTAGCAAGTGTCAAGCCAAGACTTAGCCCCAAATTACTGGATTCTTTTACAGCTACCCTCACCATGTTTTCAGTGGCACAAAACCCAGATTATCTCGTAACCCTAGTTTTTTGTGCTCCAGCTCCTGCTTCCTTTCCCTCTCTCCCTCTCTCCCTCACACCATGGCTCCCCTAACGCCCAGCTTATCATCCACTAGCAAGAAAGTATGGTTTAAAAGATCCTTTTACTTTTGAGTAAATAAGACATTCTTTTACTGTTTGTCTTTGTGAGTATGTAGCTATTTAAGAAATTCTTAATGAAAGAACCTAAAACTAGTAGTTAAAGGGACCTCTGGTTTACTTGTGCATTTTTTTTGCTTCCCCTAAATTAGACCAAATATTTTTAAATTGATTACTACATGTTTCTATTTGATTATGAAGCTTGAAATCAGGACTAATTTAACTGGTTAGTAATATAAATTGTAAAGCAACTTACTTCCAGAGTGACAGAATATATATTATAAACATTTAAAATGAAACACAAGTGGTGATCATTTTTTGTAATATATAGAAATAGTGAATCACTATGTTGTACACCTGGAACTAACATAGTGTTGTAGGTGAATTATACTTCAGTAAAAAATAAATTAAAATTTTAAAAAATTAAATAAAATTATAAAACAAAAATTAAAGCTAAAATAAAATAAAATGAAACACAAGTAGAAAATGAATGAAATGGGAAAATAGAAATAACATTAACTTTCAATCTGGGTGCTGATTGAATGGAAAATTAAGACTTATTTTCAGCAGTTTAATTGTCTGATAGATATCTTAAGTTGCATATTTCTTTACATGCATTCTTTAACCATGACTTCTTTTTAGCTGTTGAACTTAACCTTTTAAGTACAAAACAGAAATGTCTGTTTCTTGCCTCATTACATTCTGAACTTTCACTCTAATGACATTAACAAAGGCATTTATTTAATTTCATTTTGTAGCGAAACGGGGGAAATAATAGTAGCTACTTCATAGGATTTTTGTGAGGATGAAAGGATTTAATATATGTGTGGTTCCTGGCACACTACATTAAAAATCGTTTAATGGAAATTTTAAAACATGCAAAAAAGAACCTCCATGTATTCAATATCTAGTTTTGACTATTGATTACATTTTGTACATCATTTTTCAACTATCCCCTTCTGTTTTGGGGGGAGCAGTGTGATTTAAAGTAAAACCCTAATATCTTTTTACCCTTAAATACTTAGTATGAATCTCTGAGGACTTTTTATTTTACATAATTGCAATACCATCATCACATCTAACAGAGTTATTCCTTAATTTTATCTAATAACCAGTCCAGGTTAAATTTTCCTGATTCTCAAAAAATGCCTTTTTCACTGATTCAAACATGTTCCAACCATGATCTTTTAGGTCTCTTATTTGAAACAGCCTTCCCCTCCTGTTTTTGTTCCATGACACTTCCTTATTGAAGAAACTAGGCCATTTGTCTTGTGGAAAGCCCCACATTCTGATTTTGCTTCCATGTGGTGCTGTTTAATATGCTCTTTTATCCCCTGTATTTTCTACAAACTGATTTGATTATATTTGCTTTTATTCTAAAACAAGCACACAGCCCCAAGTCAATATTAGGTTCTGGGTCAACTTTTAAGTAAGGGTATGGTTTAAGTTGCCCTTTTCCTATTAGGCAGTTAATGGACAATTTCTTCTTCTTCTTTTAAATGAAGCCATTTATTTACTTATTTATTTTTAAATTTATTTATTTATTTTTGGCTGTGTTGAGTCTTCCTTGCTGCGCGCAGGTTTTTCTCTAGTTTTGCAGTGAGTGGGGGCTACTCTTTGTTGCGGTGCATGGGCTTCTCATTGCGGTGGCTTTTCTTGTTGCAGAGCACGGGCTCTAGGCGCACGGGCTTCAGTAGTTGTGGCACACGGGCTCAGTAATTGTGGCTCGCGGGCTCTAGAGCACAGGCTCAATAGTTGTGGTACACAGGCTTAGATGCTCTGCGGCAGGTGGGATCTTCCCGGACCAGGGCTCGAACCCATGTCCCCTGCATTGGCAGGCGGATTCTTAACCACTGCGCCACCAGGGAAGTCCCAGACAATTTCTTTTTGACTGTGGTTGTTAGTTGTTTTCTTGGTATTAGAGAGCTTGAGAACATCAAGCTAGAAGTTAATTTTCTTTTTCTTTTCAGCTTTGAGATATAATTGACATATAACATTGTCTAAGTGTAAGGTGTACAATGTAATAATTTGATATGTGTATATATTGCAAAATGATTACCATGGAAGTTGATTTTCTAAACATAGTAATTCTTCCTAAATATTCAGGAATTATTCTTTTTATGTCATTTTCCTTTCCTAATAGCAGTTGAGCTTATATTTCAAGAGGGTTGAAAGCACTCAGGCTTTTTTTCCCTCTCTCCCAGTCCCCTAAACAAATAACATCCCTGCAGAAATAGTTTGTGTATTAGTTTGCTAGGATTACCCTAACAAAGTATCATAAACTGGGGGCTTAAACAGAAGTTCATTTTCTCGCAGCTCTGGGGGCCAGAAATCTGAAATCAAGGTGTTGGCAGCATTAATTTCTTCAGAGGGCTGTGAGAAAAGGATCTGTTCCAGGCCTCTCTCCTTGGCTTGTAGATGGCCATCTTCATGTTCACATGGTATTCTCCTTGTACGAGTGTCTATCTCCAAATTTCTCCTTTTTATAAGGACATTAGTCGTATTGGATTGGGGCCCACATTAATGACCTTATCCTAACTTGATTACCTCTGCTAAGACCCTCTCTCCAAATAAAGCCATATTCTGAGGCACTGAGGGTTAGGACTTCAACATATGGATTTGAGGGGGGAACAATTGAACCCGTAACAGTTCGTTCATAACATATTATTCTATAACTTTACATTTATTTCCTGACTTGTTAAATAGAAAATAAAATCATTGGTACCCAATAAGAACTTGACTTTCTCTGTAGTGCCTTCAGTAAAATCAATTAAAATATTATCTACTTACATACTACCTCTGCATTTCTAGCATCCCTTGTATTTATATCTTCACAAATATGAACTTTAGCCACACGTTTTACAGTCTTCTTTTTATATTACCTAGTTTGGATAGATTAAACTGGGTTTAGACACAAATGTAGGGGAAGTTTATGAGATGAGGCCATTTAAAACAGATTATACCAGCTGGAGTACAGGGCATGATTGTGATAGGGACAATTTAGATATTGTCTGTTACATAAGGTGTGCCTGTGAGCTTTTTCTTCTGCTGGCCAGGTTTCACAGTTAGTCTGTCTTGTGGACTTTGTTACCATTTTTAGTCTAGTAAAGCAATGACATTAGATTTCTGTGATTTGTTTTTGAGTTTTCCTTGGAACCTACAAAGTACCTAGTCTCTCTTATGAAGAGACCTTCTCTAAGGGAATAGCCTAGCTTGTTTTAAAAGAAATTTAATTTGATCTTAGTTTACAAATTGTTTCATTCTTTCAGCAAGCATTTATTGAGCAAGGTGCCACTGGGCAACTAAAATCTTTCAAGCATACTCTCCTTCAGAGAGCAAAAGTGGGTGACTTCCTATTTTCATTTTTACCTTAGATACTAAAAAGTTGAAAGCTAAGTTCAGTGCTCAAGTACAACAACTCTCCTTAACCTAGGTTTCTAGCATACTCTTTGCCCTTGACAGTTACATGGCTCTTGACTTTTAATCCTTAATTTAACAATCTTATTTTATTATAAGCCATCTCATATCCGTTTTGGAAATAGGCAAGATGTAAATAATAAAAGTGTCAACCCACTTTTACTAATGATCCTAAAATAGCTGATGTTGGGGAATGCTCCAACTTTCAGTGGGAGAAACAATAAGCAAAATTCTGTCCTAGTTCTGGGAAAACTTGCTCTTTACTTGTGGATTGAGTGAATTACAAAATACTTTGAGCTTCTCCCTAGAGGAAAACATCTACATCTACGTCAATATTAAATGGAAGAACTATACTAACGATTACATTTTGCTGAAAAGATTTACTGTTGTTCCGTTGTTTTAAAAGACTGATTAACTTCTTAAACTTCCTTTCCCAATTTCTCTCATTTTCCATAATGGCATCAAAATAGTCAGTCTCACAGTTTTAAGACTCAAAGCCCTAGGCTCATCTTCAATTCTTCCTTATTTTTCTACTGTATCCAATTAGGCATCTAATCCTATTAATTCTTCCTTGACAATACCTTCTCTGTTCCCATTACTACTTCCTTCTGTCCCTTGGGTCCAGATTACTGTAATAATATTCTAATAGATTTCCTATCTCTGCTAATTTAATCCGACTTCCACAACCAACACCAAAATATCTTTTTTAAAACATTATTTTCATCTTTTTCTCTCCTGTGCAAAAAGTTACAATGGCTTCCCATTACCTTCTGAATAATAATAAGAAGAAGAATAGCTAGGCTGTATCGAGCACTTACTATGTGCCAGACCTTTTTTTGTTTTGTTTTGTTTTTTTGTGGTACGCAGGCCTCTCACTGTTGTGGCCTCTCCCGCTGCGGATCACAGGCTCCGGACGCGCAGGCTCAGCGGCCATGGCTCACGGGCCCAGCCGCTCCGCGGCATGTGGGATCCTCCCGGACCGGGGCACGGACCCGTGTCCCCCGCATCGGCAGGCGGACTCTCAACCACTGCGCCACCAGGGAAGCCCGTGCCAGACCTTTTAATAGGAACTGTACAACCACGTCATTATCCTTATTGTTATCATCATCTTTATAGGATGAAGAAACTGAGGCTCAGGTTAAGTTGCTTGCCTAAGGTCACACAGGTAGTAAGTTATAGAGCTGGGATTTGACTCAGTTCTGTTTGGCTCCAAAACCAGTGGTCCTAACAGCTATGCTATTCTGCCCAAACTCTTTAAATTCAATCTCTTCAATTATTTAAGATCCCATAAATCTGGTGCTCTTACCAGTTTTCTTTCTCATTGCTCTGTAGTGCAAATTCCCTTTCAACCAAACTAGTCTCACTACCGTGTAACCTGCCATATACTTTCTCTCCTCTAAACTTCTGTTCATATGGTTCCTTCTGCTGTTACAGCCTCCCCTCCACCCTCTGCTTGTCCAGATTTTAAACATCTTTCAAGGCCGAGGTCAAATTTTAAGTCACACAACTCACACCACTCTTTATTACAGACTATTTATGACATTTATTGTTTATACTGTAGACAGTAATATTTAAACTCTTTTAATCACGCACTGCATCAATAAAAACTGAGCACATGCTTCCAATTTATGTCTATTGTATTTACATTATCGCCATATACTGTGAATATAGTGTATATTGAGTGCCAGCATATAGTGTGAATCATAGAATATATGCAAGATTAGAGATATAACAAGGATGAGATGAAGATGAAATGATGTTTCTAGAAATTTTAAATTTTTATTTTATTAATTATAGATGACTATTGAGAGTCAATATGAATTCGTATTTCCAATGGTCTTGAGGATTAGAATTACTTTAGCCAGCTCCTTGACAAAGCAGATTAGCTCAGCATTGTGTTTTCAGTCAGGTGGCTGATGAGAAGCTGTGCCAGGAGAGGCTGTTGTCTGCACAGACTTGCATCACTAATCTCTGTCCAAGGTTTCTCGTGGGAATCTTGTTAAGGCACTTGTCCATTTTGCGGTGCTTGGTTTAGTTAAAACTAGATAATATATCTATATGCCCGCCTAACCTGGCACAGGCGAACTGCAATTAGTTGTACTTAGCTAAAGGCCAAAAAAAGGCTCTTCTCTCACAAGATCTTTGGACCCTATGGGCTGAGTGAGGGCACCAGTGTCAATCTGTATGTCTAATGTTGGCAAGCTTTCATTTCTTACTGTCTTGGATTTTAAAGTATATAAATTAAATTTCTATTTTGTTTTCTTTTTTCTTCTCCTGGGCTATGCCTATGCTTACTTTGGAGATTGACTAAATGTATATAGTAAAGCTTGTCTTTCCAATGTGATTCTAGGCCTCTTTAAGGGAAGGCTCATCTGCTCATTTCATGTTCCACATAATATTTAGCACCATATTTCCCCAGCGCCATCCTAAGTTCTTCATTATTCGTGAAGTATGTTTTTAGGAATGCCAGGATGAATTTGGACTGTGGGTTGTTGAGGTTTTCTTTAACCATTTAACCATTTTTAAGACTACAATTCAATAGTATTAAGTACATTCACAATGTTGGGCAGCCATCACTACTCTACACTTCCAGGACTTTTTCATCATCCCAAACAGAAACTCCGTACCCATTCAGCAATAACTCCCCATTCTACCCTCCCACTCCTGTAACCTCTGTTCTACTTTCTGTCTCTATGCATTTGACTATTCTAGGTAGCTCATATAAGTGGAAGCATACAATATTTGTTCTTTTGTGTTTGGTTTACTTCACTTAGCATAATCTTTTCAAGATTCATTCATATTGTAGCATGTGTCAGAACTTCATTCTTTTTGTGGCTGAATAATATTCCATTGCATGTATATACCAACTAAAAAAACTATTCATCTGGTAAAGTATATCTTTTGGCTATTGTGAATACTGCTGCTATGAACACTGGTATACAAGTATCTGTTTGAGTCCCTGCTTTCAATTCTTTTGGGTATATACCTAGGAATGGGATTGCTGGATCATATGATAATTTAATCTTTAACATTTTGAGAAACGAATTTTTTCCCAGAGTGTGCACCATTTTACATTCCCACTAGCAATTCATGTTCCAGTTTCTCTGCATTCTCAACAACACTTGTTTTTTTTTCCCCATATTTTAAAATAATGCCTATCCTAATGCATGTAAAGCAGTATCTTATTATGGGTTTGATTTGCATTTCCCTAATAAAAAATGATGTTGAGCATCTTTTCATATGCTTATTGGCCATTTCTATATCTTTTTTGGAGGAACATCTATTTAAGTCCTTTGCCCATACAGATTTTCCTCAACTTGTGATGGGCATATGTCCCAATAAACCTATCATAAGTTAAAAATATCCTAAGACGAAAATGCATTTAATGCAGCGAAATTCTGAACATCATAGCTTAACCTAGCCTATCTTAAACGTGCTCAGAACACTTACATTAGCCTACAGCTGGGCAAAGTCATCTAACACAAAGCCTATTTTATAATAAAGTAAGGAATATCTTATGTAATTTATTGAATACTGTCCTGAAAGTGAAAACAGAATGGTTGTCTGGGTACAGAATGGCTGTAAGGGTATCGGATGTTTACCCTCGTGATTGCATGGCCGACAGGGAGCTGCCATGGCTGCCGCTGCTCAGCATCACGAGAGAGTATCTGACTGCATATCACTAGCCCGGGAAAAGGTCAAATTCAAAATCGAAGTAGGGTTTCTACTGAATGCACATTGCTTTTGCACCATCGTAAAGTTGAAAAATTATAAGCAGAACCATTGTAAATTGGGGACCATCTGTATTTCAAGTGAGTTGTTTTGTTGTTGTCACTGAGTTGTAGGAATATTTTATAAATTCTGGATATTAATCCTTTATCCGATATATGATTTGCAAACATCTCCAATTCTGTGATTGTCTTTTCACTCTTTTGATGCAGAAAAATTTTAATTTTTATGAAGTTCAATTTATTTTTTCTTTTGTTACCTGTGTATCATATCCAAAAAATCATTGCCAAATCCAATGACATGAAGCTTTTGCCCTATGTTTTCTTCTAAGAGTTTTATAGTTTTAAGTTTTAACTTTAGGTCTTTGATCCATTTTGAGTTAACTTTTGTATATGGTGTAAGGAAAGTGTTCATTCTTTCACATGTGGATGTTCAGTTTTCCAGCACCATTTGTTGAAAAGACCGTCCTTTCCCCACTGAATGGTCTTGGCATCCTTATTGAAAATCAATTGACTATATACGCAAGGGATTATTTCTAGGCTCTCTCTATTCTATTCCATTGATCTATATGTCTGTCCTTATGCCAGAACCACACTGTTTTGATTACTGTAGCTTTGTGTAGTGAGTTTTAAAACCAGGTAGTGTAGTCCTCCCAAGTTTATTCTTTCTCAAGGCCATTTTTCTATTTTGACAGAAAATGCCATTGAGATTTTGATAGGGGTTGCCTTGCATCTGTAAATCACTTTGGGTAGTATTGCCTTTTTAACAATATTAAGTCTTCCAATTCACAAACACAGGATGTCATTCCATATGTGGGTTATTTTTTTAAGTAACTATTTATGTGAAAAATACTTGCATACTTATAAAAAGGTCAAACAATATGGTAAAGTACAGAGAAAGAAAGAACAAACTGTCACAGATCTCACTACTCATTGATAAGTACTGTTAACTTTTTGGGGAACATCCTTCTGAGCACCTCTCATTTACAGTTTTACATAAAAAGCATTTGTGGTTTTTTCCTACTTCATATGTAATACATGTTTTTCAATGTCAATGACTAGATTTAAATCATGCTTGTACCATCATTTGCTTAAGCAAACCCATGCTGAAAGACATTTAGTTTGTTAGACTGTGAGTACTATTTGTTAATATCATAGTATTAATGGTTGGAAAAATAGTTTAATGTTTAATGTTTGATGTTTTCTCTTTTGAATGAAGAAAGGTACAAAGTTTTTCATCTAATCAATTCCCGCATATCCAATGTACTATAATGCATAAGTAATAGATCTCTGTGTGGTAGGTGCAACAATGAAAAGTAGAGAACCGGACACTTGTTTAGAGATTTGTTTATACTCTAGCTCTAATATAGCCCAGTGAATAATAATAAATGTACAGCCAAATGAAGTAAAACTTTGTAAAATCATAGGAACAGGGCATTCAGTTTATCCTCACGTTCTCACCTTTCAGGAAGAAGCCATGGATTTAATGAATAGGGAAACAATGCATGAATGGTGAGTAGTGTGCATTGAATTACTATTCTGATCATATTCAGTTATATCTTTTATTTTAGATAGGTAAACTTCAGTACTGATATCATTTCTGTTGTAAGGAGGTACAAACTGCAATACAGATGGGTCAGTCTTGGAAAGAAACTTTGAAGTATGGTATGGTATGGTATTAGCACTTCAATTTTGTAGAAAATTTGAAATTTTTACTGATTTTTCATGTTGGCACTACCTGGTTTTGCTGTAATTTCTAGACATTTAAACTCTCATTTGAAACTAAAATTATATATGCTGCATAACTTTTTTTTTTTTTTTTTTGCGGTACGTGGGCCTCTCACTGCTGTGGCCTCTCCCGTTACGGAGCACAGGCTCCGGACGCATAGGCTCAGCGGCCATGGCTCACGGGCCCAGCCGCTCCACAGCATGTGGGATCCTTCCGGAAGGGGGCACGAACCCGTGTCCCCTGAATCAGCAGGCAGACTCTCAACCACTGTGCCACCAGGGAAGCCCTGCATAATTTTTTACTGCTCTTGAAACAGTTTATGATTTACCCATAAAAATAACTAATTGTTTGAGAGTGGGGTTCAAAGTAAATAGTTGTCTGATACAAAACCACTGTTCCTGTGGATCAACTTCCTCTCTGTCCTAGTGAGTCTAAAAAAAGTTCAGTTGTGCTGGTTGAATTGCTTAGATGATGAAATGATAAATGATTTCACTCCCTTCTATGTAATTTATTAACTATATATTAGAATTTTAAACCACAGGCCATGGATTTACTGGGAAAATACTGCATTTTTATGCCTGTAATACATATACTCCTACTAGCATTTTAATGTACAGCCTTTCATTTAAACATGTTTGGAATGTAGTTACATTCCTTGCTAACATTTTTTTATGTCCCTGTACATATTATAATTACTAAGTTGTGGTAGTTGAATGATGTTTAGGGTTCTTTTCCATGGACATCTCAGATAATGACAAAAGAAGAACTGAGCTGAAGTTTGAGTAGAAGAGGTTCTGGTTAGATGTCAGTTTCTAGATTTGGGGATTATTAGGTAGGGAAATGGGTCATCAGCAGAAGCAGTGACATCTTATTTTCTTTTGAGCCCTGAGCGCCTTAGATTGCCATCTATTCCTGATTTAGGAATAAGTCCTGAAGAATGAGTAGATAACTCTGGAGCCTGTCACTTTTCATGTTTTGGTGCTAATACAATTTATAGAGGCTCTTGGATTCCCTTAACTGACCTAATTCTAATTAATTTAAGTGTTAGCGTGAATGAGTAAATCTGCAAGTGTGTTAGAAAGAGGAAAGAAACACGTAATATAACTTTACTTGTGTCTTGGAGAAGAAAAGAACATGTTTTAAAATCCTGAATTGTGTGGTCCTGATTTTGTCCACATAAAATTTATAAACATTTTTATAGCTGTTTTTGTTGTCCCATTTGTATCTTAGTTCTAACCAAAGCTTTTTTGATCCTTTCCTGGACACAGCATTGTAGTTTTCAATAACAAATCACAGGTCAAACCCAAAGAGAAAGACTGAAATTTAGGATTTGTGTATCTGTTAGGTATTGCTCAATATTGAGTAGTCACATTCTAGGTCTTTTTTGGGTGCTAGGGAAGCCCCTTATCTGGCATGTAGCTCTCTTTCCCAAAAGGCAAAAGGTGCCTTTGCTTATTGAAGTGAATCTTGGGTTCCCTGCTTGCTTTAGGATGGTGAGAGCTCCATGGTACAACCACTGACGCAGTAAGGATTCCCTTCCCTGTGCCATAGCTATCACCCTCAGCACTTGATAAGTAAGCAATAAGTGCTACAATTGGACACTGCTTATAAAGAGTAACAACGATTTAGAGAAACCACCTTCTCCAAAGTCCACTGATTTAATTCTAGCACCCCCAACAGCTTCTCTCACCAGGGCGACTGAGAAGGTAAGAAAGGAGTGTCTAAAAGTCTGTGTCCCTTGAAATACTTATAAAACATCAATGTTTCACCACCCAAATCTTTTGGGGATACATTTTGCTATAGTTATAGCTGATTCAAAATGGCAGTTTTCCCTTTCATTTCTTAAACTAGTATTTACATATTACAAAAGTCACCAACCTTTATACGATTTGATTAATTTTGGTAAATGTGTACAATCCTGTAACCGTAACCATAATCAAGATATAGAACAGTTCCGACACCCTGAACAGTTTCCTCGTGATCTTTCACACTTGATCTCCTCCCCCCACCCCTGCCCACCCTAGGAAACCACTAATCTGCTTTCTGAGAAAAGTTATACCGGGTTCAATCCCTGGTTGGGGAACTAAGATCCGCAAGCTGCACGGTGCAGCCAAAAAAAAAAAAAATTGTAGCTCCAGGTTCTGTGACAACCAAACAAGTAATGTCTTTTTAGCTAAATTAAAATGTCATCGTTTTGGTTTATTTTTTTTTTTTTTTTTTCGGTGCGCGGGCCTCTCCCGTTACGGAGCACAGGCTCCGGACGCGCAGGCTCAGCGGCCATGGCTCACGAGCCCAGCCGCTCCGTGGCATGTGGGATCCTCCCGGACCGGGGCACGAACCCGTGCCCTCTGCATCGGCAGGCGGACTCTCAACCACTGCGCCACCAGGGAAGCCCATTTTATATTTTTGAAAAGAATCAACTAAGAATGTGTGAGAACATGTGACCATATGAAGAATCAGTAATTCATTAACCCTGTCTGAACATAGCCTTCCTCTGACCCAACTTGTTCATAAGGATCAGAGCTAACTCTCGAATGAACAAATGAACATTTAACTACCATACCCCCTCATTCACTCTTGATTTTCACCTTGTCTTAGGGCAGGTCACAGCCAGGACTACAGGTCCTTCTAGCTTTTTTTCCCCACAACTTGGGAAAATCCTGAATCCTTATAAGTTACAAGACAGTTTTCTGTCCTGAGGCTTTCCTGCTTTTACCTAGATTTAGAGAAAAGCAATGAAATCATGTGATGTGGGATACTACATACAGTCCTCTTTTAGTGTATATCCTTAGATCTGTTATAACGAAATAGTCACAGCTGATCTTTTTCAAATGTTTTCTTGTAACGATTATAATTTTATTTTAGAAGAAGTCAAAGTCCCAACCAACACTATTAGACCAAGTATCCTTGGACCATTAAAAAGAAAAGGTACTTTTATCTACCAACAGAAATAAATATAACTTTATTTTCATAAGATATCACATAAAATCAAGTATTATACAAAAATACATTTTAAAGGATTTATTTATTTAAAACATATTTGATAAATTACTAGAGGCCTTTTGTTTCACTGAAATGAAACTATGTGTAAAGACATTTTGAAAGCTATAAAGGGCCATATAAATGTGAATTGAAAATTTTAATTCCAGTTTAGTCAACTATTATGATTTTCATTGTATAATTCACCAAGCTAGCTGCCTTAAATACTTTCTGAAACAAGGTGGGGAATGAATGAATAGAGTGATTCAGCCATCAAGTATTCTCCTGAATCTCAACCCCTGACCTGCCCCACCACTACACGTACACGTTGATATCATATGAATAAGTTGACACAAATTAGATCCACTTACAGCACTAAAAATATATGCTAAAGTGTATGTTGATGTTTCAGTTGTTTATGGGGGTTCTGTTTGGTTAAATATATGGAAAATGATCCACCTATTCAGTAATAAAAGGGCAAGGAAAGAACAGAAGTGGTTTTTTTTTTAAACTGCCACAGTTCTGGATCCCCTTTCTCACCCCTGCCTCACTAAGCTATGTACTTCTTCCTTTTTTGGGATATGACTACTGAATTATAGGCTTAATACAAAGTTAAACTATAATAGGGAGGGAAAATGGATAAATGGGAAAGGAGATTAAACTTAAAGATGTATATTTGTGAAAAATCCATTAAGATGGGAAAGAAGAAGGAGAAAGAAGAAGAAATGGAAGGGGGGGGCAGAGGTAGGGGAAGAGCAAAACTAGAGGGAAGGAAACTGAAATGCACTGCAGTGTTCCCTGCATTTGGCATGAATTAATGGCAGTCTTCCTAACAACATACCTAACTCAGCGTGTACTCGTTATATTCTAAGACTAAGAGGAGATCAGTTCTGGAAAATGCTCTTTTACAAACTAAGCACGTTGTTTTATGACAATGGATCAATGACCTAGCTTAAGTGTCTTTTACCTGTGCTGTGAAGTTTGGGCTAATGTTGAAAAAACATTCAAATGTATTAGCAGTTGAAGAGCTGTTAGGAAGTTGGGGGGGGGGGGCTTTGAGTATTTAAAATCAAATACGCTTAAATTAAAGACAGTGTTTTACTAAATTAAAATAATTCTTCTTTTAAGATAACATATAAAATGTTTCATGACGTTGAAAATGCCTGGAATTTTATTAGAATTTATGATTTTAAAAATTGTTTTTATATTTCAATTTTGACATAATAGACTTGGTTTCCATCCAGTGTTTTGGTGGATGTGGCATGTTCCACATGAGCTTCTTGTACCTGGTTTTCAGCTGCTCTGGAAGTTGACTGCCTCACTTCTTTGAGGTGTCCCTAAGAACTCCAAAGCAAATTCTATAAGTACCACACGGTCTATGTGTTTTAAGTCAGACCCTCCCAAATATAGTCTATACAGATCTGGTCAAAGTTTATCTGACTTTCCAGATGTAATAACAGATTAAACAGAAATTTAATTTTAATTATATATTTTGGAATATGAATATTTATTTGGGAAACAACAAAGTATGTCCAATTATCACATTAATACAAGTGAAGTGTGGGGAAAGATGGTATAAAAAAATCAAAAAGAGGTCCTGGGGGGAAAAAACAAAAAAAGAATGAGGACTCTCTGTAAAGTGGAGGAGAAATAAGGGTTAGAGTCTCCAAGCATATGAAGGCATATTTTATGGTGATTAGCAGCAATTACTTCCGTTGGGAACAAGCAAGAAAAAATAAGGCTTCAAGTGGGAATTCTGAGAGATCTACAGAGATTGGGCAGCTATAAATATTGTTTTACAAGTAATAATGATTTTAGCAAAGAAAATTTTAATTTTCTTCTATGATGAATTTGTTTTGATTTGTCTTGTTTTTAATTTAAACCAAAAAGGAGAGATGAGTAGTTTTTCCATAATGGTGTAAGTGTATCTGGCATGGGATAATATCTAGACCTCTTTCAAGCTTTATGAGCCATGATTATACTCCTAAGGAAGGTCTGGAAATCTCTATTCCTAGGGATGTTTTTTAATGAGTAGGTGGCCATAGTGTTTTATCATTCAAATATATTCCACCATAGAAGTTATGGACTTGATCATCAGTTTTACTCACATCCAGACATGGTTATCACATGAACGTGTAACATTTACTTCAAAGTGAAGATTATAGATAGCAATGTGGTTTTTTGAGATTAAGTTTTTCTCCCTAATCTTTGAAAATGTATTTATTTTGTTCATTGTATGCTGTAAAAAAAAAATCGATCTATTTAGTTCATTGTGTATGTTTAGCAAAATAAGCAGAGCAGTAACTTAAAGTTTTAAAATAAGGAATGAGATTAAATTAGGGTACATCCTTACTACATAGCTATATAAACTTATGTTGTAGAATTTAGTTACTAATATGAGAAAAATTATAATCATTAAAAACAAAAAGTAGATTACATATCAGTATTATATACAGTGCAAATCCAATTTTGTTTAAAAAAATCATGTATACACACATATTCAGGAATTACTGAAAAATGGTTATCTCTGGATAATGGTGATGTAAAATTGTTTCCCTTTTGTTTTTCTGTATTTTATACATTAATTGCAATGAACAAGTTTTACTTTTGCAATTAAAAGCATAATAAACACGTTAGACAAAATATATCTACCTTGATCTGCATTTTCGTCATAGGTGAAATGACATTTGAACATCAGCCAAAGAGATTTTTCCAAGACACAACCAACGTGCTTTCTTCTGATACTACCCAGCTATCTGATAGGAACGTATTGTGAGTATTAACATGAGATTTCAAGCATTCATTGACCACTTTTAACTTGGTTTTTAAGTCTACTTTGGTTATTGTATATACTCAGAAGTATGGTATATTATGAAATATTTTTAGAAGTTTTAAAAAATGAATATCCCAAATGGATACTATAATATTAACTTTAGTTCTTCTCCCCAACACTTATGTGTGACATTAATATATAGTAGACACTTTTTATTTTATATCTTTATTGGATTATAATTGCTTTACAATGTTGTGTTAGTTTCTGCTGTACAACAGAGTGAATCAGCTATACGTATACATATATCCCCATATCCCCTCCCTCTTGAGACTCCCTCCCACCCTCCCTATCCCACCCCTCTAGGTGGTCACAAAACACAGAGCTGATATCCCTGTGCTCTGTGGCTGCTTCCCACTAGCTATCTATTTTACATTTGGTAGCATATATATGTCAATGCTACTTTCTTACTTCATCCCAGCTTCCCCTCCCCCCATGTCCTCAAGTCCATTCTCTACGTCTGCGTCTTTATTCCTGCCCTGCCACTAGGTTCATCGGTACCGTTTTTTTAGATTCCACGTATATACGTTAGCATATGGTATTTGTTTTTCTCTTTCTGACTTACTTCACTCCGTATGACAGTCTCTAGGTCCATCCACCTCACTACAAATAACTCAGTTTAGTTGCTTTTTATGGCTGAGTAATATTCCATTGTATATATGCGTCACATCTTCTTTATCCATTCATCTGTCGATGGACATTTAGGTTGCTTCCATGTCCTGGCTATTGTAAGCAGTGCTGCAATAAACATTGTGGTACATGACTCTTTCTGAATTATGGTTTTCTCAGGGTATATGCCCAGTAGTGGGATTGCTGGGTCCTATGGTAGTTCTGTTTTTAGTTTTTTAAGGAACCTCCATACTGTTCTCCATAGTGGCTGTATCAATTCACATTCCCACCAACAGTGCAAGAGGGTTCCCTTTTCTCCACACCCTCTTCAGCATTTATTGTTTGTAGATTTTTTGATGATGGCCATCCTGACCAGTGTGAGGTGATACCTCATTGTGGTTTTGATTTGCATTTCTCTAATGATTAGTGATGTTGAGCATCCTTTCATGTGTTTGTTGGCAATCTGTATGTCTACTTTGGAGAAATGTCTATTTAGGTCTTCTGCCCATTTTTAGATTGGGTTGTTTGTTTTTTGATATTTATCTGCATGAGCTGCTTGTATATTTTGGAGATTAATCCTTTGTCAGTTGCTTTGTTTGCAAATATTTTCTCCCATTCTGAGGGTTGTCTTTTCATCTTTTTTATGGTTTCCTTTGCTGTGCCAAAGCTTTTAAGTTTCATTAGGTCCCAGTTGTTTATTTATGTTTTTATTTCCATTACTCTAGGAGGTGGGTCAAAAAGGATCTTGCTGTGATTTATTAGACACATTTTTAGAAGTGGGGTTTTGGCATTAGATTAAGAGGTATTAGAGATATACATAAAAATGCAATCTTGGAAAAGAGTCATCTTCTGCCCCATTTTTTCTATCTTGGATTTTTGAGTGCTTTGTTAGACTGAGCATATTATTTAAAAGTGTGCCAGTAAAGCAAGTTTTAATGATCAAAATGGGAAATACAGTGAATGGATTTTTATTACTGTTACCGTTGGTTTTGTTTTACTGCTCTTATGAAACTGCTCTTGTAACTAATGCCAATTCTTTGCTTCACGTATTTTGCATTCATTTGTAGACAAAGCACAGAGATCTCTTGAATTCTGTTATCAATGAGTGGTATTTTCTTTTTCCTAGTCTATCTTCAGATGCTCTTGATAGAAACAGCAGCAGTGCAGGGTCTTCTCATAATTCACCAGCTAAAATCAGCACTGTCACAAACTCTCCTGTGTTGCCTTCTGATTTTAGTTCTCTATTTATTCTAGCAGATGAGCTTTTAACTAAGTGGTTTACCTATCCCAAGACTCTCCCCAATACAGCAATGGAGAAACAAACGTGCACTCGCTTGATCTCTCTCTCTCTCTCTCTCTCTCACACACACACACACACACACACACACACACACATTAGAGTAATAACAGGATTGTATGTGGTATAATTTAGACTATTTCCTATTTATCTTTTTTTCTCAATTTCCTAGAATTCTGTTTATCTATAGAACTTGCATGTCTAATTCCTGGGTATGCCCTTAGAAGCAATGTAGTAATACTTTCAAAGATGTTTTCTAAATAAGAAGTATGTTGACGATACAATCATACATCTTCAAGTTGCTAATGTATAAAAAGATGCTGTACCTTGATTTTTTAAAAAAATAATTGAGAGCTCTATCTATTTATGTGAATAAAAAAATAAATAAAATTATACGTTCTAATGAAATATTATTGTTCCATTAATCAACAGGTAAAATGGTTTTTCAAATTATGTACTGAATATTTATGCTAGTTTTTAATATTTTCAGTAATTGCTAGTTTCCACTTGGTAAGGAAAAATCATCTATCAAAAGCAGTTTTAAAATTAAGCTAGTTATACTGTATTGATCCAAGGATTGCCAATTTTTGACATGAATCCTTGGATGTGTAATTTGTTGGGGAGGAATAGGTAGGGGAAGCAAGATGAATGGAAGCTAATTGAATAGCAAGAAAATAATATGTAATTGGGGCTTCACTCAATTTGTACTTAACCTGGTTATCCCTGATCAATTTTGTACTCTAATTAAGTGTGGAAAAAAGACAATGTGGATAAATTGTGGTGTTTTACATTTCTATGAATTACCTTTTATTCATCATCATGACTACTGATTTGATTAAATATAGGCTTAATATGTTAGGGCTTTTCTGCAGGAACCATGCACTTCCAGTTGTTCCCAAAGGGCTATAAAGGTTTGTTTAAAACCCAATTTTCTATTCAAAAGTCTTAAGGATTTTTTTAAATAAGAAAAATCATGTATTAAAAATTTTAAATATAAAGTAAGTGCTTTAGGTAATTGGGGGTAGTATTAGCATTTTGCAAAATAGAAATGTATCTTCATGAAATGAAGTTGAAAATTGGTTTAAATTTCCTCAGCTAATGAAGGTAGGAGTGGCTATCTAAAATATTTATTAAACATTTTTCCTTGTCATTAGAAATAATCAGAATTATGGAAATCTGATGTAGGTATATTCCACATGGGAAAAAGATTGGCATCAAGAATTTTTTGACAATAGCCCTGATGGACTTGATTAGAATGTATATATATGGCAGGGGGAAAGTCTATTCACCTATGAATAAATGAAACTGAATATTTCTGAGATGACTGGAATCATATGGTCTCCTGAAACTGGGATAGGATTCTACAAATTGGCTAAGGACAAGTGAACTATCAATATTGCCTTTGTTACTTAGCTTCTTGCCAGACTTCAGTGGACGAGTTGTGAACATATAAGGGGGCCCTCATGGAATGAGGTGTGATTGCAGTGGTGTTCCTTGCTGAAATTATAGATCAATGACAGAAAAAAAGGTCCCCATGTGCTATCGACACTTCAGCAAAAAAAGTTTTTCAGAATGATCAAGTACAAAGACTAAGGATGGAGAAAGTGAACAATGAGGGTGAGACTACTACTCATTTGTGTGAGGAACTTTCTTCAATAAATCTTGGTAATCTTGGCTATCTCATCTCAATATACTTTTTTTTTTCAACTTAGACAATTTCTTTCACTCTATTTGGTTAGTTTTTATTGTTTTAGCTGAATCCTAGGATGCCACAATCACTATAATATGCTCAGAATTGAGGACTTTGTAGTTGGTTTTCCATTCTGTTACCTTTCGAGCTTGTGTATTGGGGGGCTCCATATCTTAAATGATTTTCCATTTATTAATTTTCAGACCAAAGCAATTCTAACTTTTACATGAGGTATTTTGTGGTTGATTTTTTTTTTTTTTTTTTTTTTTTTTGCTGTACGCGGGCCTCTCACTGTTGTGGCCTCTCCCACTGCGGAGCACAGGCTCCCGACGCGCAGGCTCAGCAGCCATGGCTCACGGGCCCAGCCGCTCCGCGGCATGTGGGATCTTCCCGAACCAGACCACGAACGCGCGTCCTCTGCATCAGGAGGCGGACTCTCAACCACTGCGCCACCAGGGAAGCCCTGTGGTTGATTTTTTTTAATTATGGAAAGACTATGTTTTGTTATCCTAAACATGCCAAGGAATTGTCATGCCAGTTTTCCACAGGGAAGGACATGTATTAGTTTCCTAGGGCTGCCATAACAGAGTACCACAAACTGGGTAGCCCAAGACAACAGAAATGGATTATCTCATAGATCTGGAGGCCAAAAGTCCAAGATCAAGATGTCAGCAGCATTGGTTCCTTCTGGAGGCTTTAAGGGAGAATCTGTTAATGTCTTTCTCCTAGCTTCTAGTGGTTGCCAGAAATCCTTGCCTTGCAGACATATTACTCCAGTCTCTGTCTCCATCATCACTTGGGGTTCTCCCTGTGTCCTTGTGTTTTCACATGGCCTTATAAAGACATCAGTCATTGGATTTGGGGCCCACCCTAATCCAGCATGACGTCATCTTAACTTGATTATATCTGTAGAGACCCTATTTTCAAATAAGGTCACATTAACAGGTGCTGAGGGTTAGAAATTCAACATTTATCTTTTTGGGGACACAATTCAACCCACAACAGGATAGTTTTGGTATTTTGATTGTTCCAATTTTCTTAAATTAGTTTTTTAAATTGTCTATCTTATAACCCATCTTTAAAAAAATGTAAGAACAAGAGGTGATCATATTGTACATAAGTGTTCATATGTCTTCTTCCTATATATTATAAATGTATATATGTGTATATATATGTGTGTATATATGTGTATATATATATATGCTAGTTTTCACATTGTCACTAAGAGGATAAATGAAAATGGAAATAGTTTTTCATATACTTTAAAAGCATCGTTTTTAACCCTTAAATATGTGTTCGTGTTCAATCAAGTATTCTTATTTTACTTATAACCTTATAAAAGAGCAGCACCCAGATACATCCTAACATGAAAACTCACTGCAGTAATAAATTAGATTCTCAGACCAGGGGAAAAATAATATGGTTCTTAAAATTTATAATGACTAAGTCAACTAATCAAGCTTGTAATTTCAAATATATTCAATAAGTATCTAATGAATACTTTCTGTGTACATAAACTATACTTAAAACTGTAGGTTATATGAAGATGAGTGAGATACCATTGCTATCTTTGAGCAGGATAACATAAGTGCAAAAATGATGGTACAAGTCAGTCTAAGATAATATGACTCTAAATACACATATGAAAGGACCTCTGTACTATAAAAGTATGAGAGAAAGACAATATTGAAATTACAGAAACTTAGATCTTAAAGGATTTTAGAAGTCTTTTAATCTACCTCTCATTGCAAGAATCCTTTTAAGAACCCCAGACAGGTTACCTTTTAGCCTGAGTTTGAAATCTTGTGATTTCAAAGTGACTGACTGAACTCCGTCACAGGCCAGTTCATTCTGTTGTTGGACAACTCTCACTGTTAGAAAGCTCTTACATTAAAAATGGGTATGGAGTTAGAATTTGTATCTACGTGGCCTGTTTCACTGGCTCTTTAGAACTGAGGCAAATCGAGTGAGATTTTAAAAGCACACGAGTTAAGATTCTAATTCTGCATTAATCTTTGTCCCTGCCCCTTGAATTATTAGTACTCCCACTACAGGATATTTAATCTCATCTGCTAAATGAATTTTTAAAATTCACCTAGAAGCAACTACATATAAATATCCATGATGAAAATGCATGTATGGTACTTTGAATATCTATGGAGAAAACTAATTACAATTTGCCTGAAGTGTTTTTAAATATTTTAAATCTTAAAAGTTGAGCTTGAAAAATACATCATATAGGTAGACTTCACTCTCAGATAGTTGAAATTGTGCATTTTTAAAAGGCCAGAGAACAATAGGTTACTCTGGTGAAAAGGTAGCTTTCTTTCCCTTAAATTCCATGATGTCTCACAGCATTTCTTAAAATGTGCTTCTTAACCCAAGAGTAAATAAGATTGATTTTTACAAATGTCCACAAGGTATAGGTAGAAAAGAATAGAAATAGGAATCATATAGGAATCTTGGAAACTTGCTCAACTTTCTTGATAATGGGAAATAATGACCCTAGTCTCTCAGAAGAAATGTGTCAAACTGATGCAGTTATTAACTGAATCCCATAAATTGCCCAATAAGCTATTGTATGAAATCGGAGATCTCTGTGGCATTACTGACAGCAAAGCAAATTGGGAACATTGGTTCACACCAACCTTTTAGGCGAGGGAACAGCCTACATTATTAGTGAGTACAGAAGTCAGGAAGCCTGACTTGTAGGTCCAGCTCTGTCACTAGCTCTGTATGACTTTGGGCAGGTCACGCCACCTCTCTGGGTTTCATATTTCCAATCGGTAAAATAGAGTTGGACTAGATATTTGTAAGATCCCTTCTGCCTCTTAAAATGTTATTGATTCTGTAAAAACATCTGCCTTCATCTTTGCTAGCATGACAGCGAAAGTCATGATGACATTAAACTTCAGAAGGCCTTAAGAAAATATTTAGGAAATTAGAGAGCTTTGTACCTAATATTTTGATTCTTTCTGGCAACAAGAAACTCATTTTCTTCAGCCTCATCAGTAGTTTCCTCCCTTCTATGAATTATGCATGCTTTATGATGAAATGTGGAAAGCTCATTTCCCCCTGGTTTCTTGTTTTGTGTGGATAGATGATCCTCTAAGGATTTCCATATTAATAACAAGTTCCCACTGACAAAACACTAATCATAAAATTTTCTTTCTACTATAACTACAGCTTGAGACAAAACAAAATAAAGGTATACTTGGTATATATATATATATATATTTTTTTTTTTTTTTTTTTTTTTTTTTTGCAGTATGCGGGCCTCTCACTGTTGTGGCCTCCCCCGTTGCGGAGCACAGGTTCCGGACGCGCAGGCTCAGCGACCATGGCTCACGGGCCCAGCTGCTCCGCGGCATGTGGGATCTTCCCGGACTGGGGCATGAACCCGTGTCCCCTGCATCGGCAGGCGGACTCTCAACCACTGCGCCACCAGCGAAGCCCTATACTTGGTATATTTGTTTCAAAGAAGCAAAGGAGACAGGGCCAAAAGCAACATCAACTATAAAAAAAGTCTGTCCCAATACACATTTGGAAGTACTCAACTAGTACTAAAAAGCAGATAACCAGCAAAATAGCCTTTTCTTTTTCCTTGATAATTATTATATGGTTATAAGAAAAATTTCTTCCTCTAATTTCAGTTTAGTTGATTTTTTGGCATGACTCGTGTTTGGTAACTCTCCATTGAACACAAATGAAAAAGGACACACTTGAAAGTCGCGAACAGCTGGTCTGTGACTCTGTGCTGAGGAAAGAAATATTTTGAAATTACACTATCCAGCAGAAGAACCTAAATATACTTTTCATTTCTAGTCCCACTTTCCTGAGAGGAAGGGTTTAGTTTGCTTCCTTAGCTAGACATATTAAACTCTGCAGTGGTTTACATCAAGTCTTATTCTTAGATAATCTTTTCATAAGTGTGAGGTCTTTGGAGAGGAAGGTGCTAAGGCTAGCATGTTCGGGCTGTCAAGGGAAGTTCAGCTAAAACTCCCTTAAACTTGATTTGGAATACATTTCCATGCCACATTGATTAGCAGAGATTTAAAAAATTTTATAATAGACAAGTCTGTTAAGAGTGTGGGGAAAGTGGTATTTGAATTCGCTGTGGTAGATTCCTAATGTCCTTTCTGGAGGAAGTTTGGTAGTATGTATCAAAAGCCTTAAAAATGTGTACATCTTTTGATATAGCAACTCATAGGAATTTTTCTTAGGGAAAAATATAGGACAGGTTGAAATGGATGTTTACTGTAATGTTCTTTGCCACCGTGAAAAACCTAATGTTTTTAACAAATGGGGCTGGGGCAACTGCATATCCACGTGCAAAACAATGAAGTTAGATTCCTACCTTATGCCATATGCAAAAATTAACTCAAAATGGATCAACGACCTAAATATTAAGACCTAAAACCATTAAACTTTTAGGAAAAAAAGGGGGTAAATCTTTATGACCTTGGATTTGGCAATGTATTCTTAGCTATAGCACTAAAAGCAAGAGCAACAAAAGAAAAAAAAATAGATAAATCGAACTTTATAAAAATTAAGAACTTTTACGCATTTAAGAACATTAACAAGACAGTGAAAAGACAACCTATAGAATAAGAAAAAATATTAGTAAATCATATCTGATAAGGGTTTAATCCAGAATATATAAAGAATTCCTAGAACTCAGCAACAAAAAGATAACCCAATCAAAACATGGGCAAAGGACCTCATGAATAGACATTTCTCCAGAGAAGATATACAAATGGTCAATAAGCACATGAAAAGATGTTCAACATCATTAGTTATTAGGGAAATGCAAATAGAAACCACAAAGAGATACCACTTCATACATGAGGATGGCTATAATCAAAAAGACATATGATAGCAAGTGTTGGTGGGGATGCAGAGAAATAGGACCTTTACACATTGCTGGTTGGAATGTAAAATGACACAGCAACTGTGGAAAACAGTTTAGAAGTTCCTCAAAATATTAAACATATAATTATCATATTATCCAATAATTCCACTCCTTGGAAACAAAGACTCAAACAGGTACTTGTATGCCAGTGTTCCTTGCAGCATTATTCATTCACAACAGCCAAAAGGTGCAACTTTTGTCCATCACCAGATGAATGGATAAAAATGTGGTATACCCATACAACAGAATATTATTCAGCCACAAAAAGGAATAAAGTTCTGACACATGCTACAACATGGATGAACCTTGCAAACATTATGCTAAGTGAAATAAGCCAGACACGAAAAGATAAATACTGCATGTCGCCACTTACTTAGAATAGACAAATTTGTAGAAACAGAAAGTAGATTACAGGTTACCAGGGGCTGGTGTGAGGGAGAATGGGGAGTTATTCTTAATGGGTACAGAATATCTGTTTGTAATGATGAAAAACTTTTGGAAATAGATAGTGGGAATGGTACAACATTGTGAATGTAATTAATGCCACTGAATTGTATACTTAAAAATGGTTAAAATGGCAAGTTTGATATAAAAAACAAAAAACGTAGTATTAACACTAAAGGATCAGTTAAGCCAGCACTTATCAGGGTGTTTTATAAAATGTGAATAAGTAAGTGTCCTGAAGAATTAAAGAAGGGAGAGACCGTGGAGAATCTATGGTCAAGTAAGTTTGGGAAACTCCGTTAATTAATTTCTTTAACATTGTGAAAGCCCAAGAAAGGGGATATGGTATGGAGCATATTTAAACTATGTAACCTAAGTTTTCTTTTTTGAGGGTCATCTTGTGGAATTGATGTTATGTAGAATGCCCTTTGGGAAACATTGAATTAAACAAATTACGGTACATTCATTTCATGGAAATCTCTGCACCCATTAAGAATGATGACATGGTCATATATTACTTGATATGGAAAGATGTTTACACTGTATCATGAAGTAAAAAAGCAGTGTGATTAATGGGATCTCATTTTTGTTTTTAAAAGGTATATGCATATATTTTATAGGGATCTATAACAGAAAAAGTTCTTGTAAGGCTATATGCCAAAATGTTTACATCTCTGGGAGATGGGAAGATGCATGATTTTGTTTTCATTTGCATTTCTCTTTGCTTGTCTGTATTTTCAATTTTTTGCACATGGCATATCTGTTACTTGTATAATCAAGAAATAATAGAAGTTAAATATGTTTTAGAAACTCATATGCAGTTATTAATTATGTGAGGGACAGGATAAGAGGATTAGCACTCCCTTACTGCTATTGGATTCTTCACTTACTTCTATTTGAATTTTCACTGAAGGAGAGTCAAAGAGCCTTTCAACTATTGGAAAGTTCTACTCATTCAAAAATTCCCCCAGATATTGAACTAAAATCTGTCTTCCATCCTTTGGTCCTAATTTGTCATAGGGAATGCCACAAAATAGGCAAAGTCTATCACCTCTCCCATAGATGTAGACTTTCAGATGCTTGGCAACAGCTACCATGTCTAGATAGATCTTTTCTCCTCAAGGTTTCCATTCTAGTATTTTATTCCCTGAGATGGTTTCCAGGCCTTGTTACCATCCTGGCCATTAGCCTCCAGTTTGTCAATATCCTTCAAGTGTGGCACCCAGAAGTGACCACAACACTCCACACTTGTTTTTCACATTTCATTAAAAGTTCCTTAAAGATTGTGATATTATTAGATCCCTCTGATTAAAAAAGTAATTTCAGAATATTTCCCAGTGTGGTGTGACTGTACTCTGAATCCTATCCTGAGATTATATATGAGAGATACTCAATTATCTATTTTTCCCATCTTTTAATTTCTAAAGCTATATAGATGAATGAAATATTCCAGATCTGTTCCTCATCTGATCTCCTGCATTTATAAAAACCCTAGTAGAATTTTTTACCAAACACTGAAAGGAGAATGAGAGAGCTTCCACACTGATGGGGAGGGCAAGGGATTCCCTATAGTCTGGCCAAGGAATCTGAAGAACCTCTTGTCCTATACCATTTTCTACTCTTTGTCCCAGTTATTTGGTACCAATTTTTAGATAAGGTCAACCTGCATCCAGATTAATTGGCCTCCTTACTGAGAGGCACCTCACAAGATGACAGTGACAAGCCAGGGTTCATGGTGATGTGCTGGAATATCATTTATTGTCATTGATCTGATCCCAGATCTCCCAACCAACCTAGTGTGTATTGGTCTCCTTTCCAGCCTAATGAATCCTTTCCTTTTATTCCTTTTGCCAATCCTTCCACATGGTAGGCACTATTTAAAAGAACCTGGTTAACTGTATATACCAGCTCCGAATAGCATTGGGCCCAATGCCTTCCACATGTTCCTATGTGCTTAGTTTTTTCAAGAGAGTAATTTCCTAATTGTAGAGACTGCATCTTGGTACACAATTTGCACAGGATACTTAATAGTCACACTTGCTAAGCAGATATAACTTTAAATTTTCAACTTTTGAAGAGTTTTCATTTATGCTATTTTAAAAATCAACTCTGTTGAGATATAATTTCCACACTTACTATAAGTTTCACCTATTTAAGCTTGCAGTCAAGATATAGCCACTTCCATTGTCACAGAAAATGTCCACTGACACTTTGTAGTTAATCTTCCTCTACTCCTACCACTGGCTCTAGGTTACCACTGATCTCCTTTTCTTCATCACTACAGATTAGATTTCTCTTCTATAGAATTTCATATATATGTATAAAATCATATAGTATATACTTTTTTGTGTCTGGTTGCTTTTGCTTAGAATGTCCTTGAAATCCATTCATGTTGCTTCCTGTATCGGTACTTAATTACTTTTTATTGCTGAGTTGTGTTTCATTGTATGTATATGGTACAATTCACCTTTTGATGGACATTTGGGTTGTTTCCAGTTGGGGGTTATTACAGATAAAGCTGCTGTGAATATTTGTGTTTAAACTTTTGTGTAGATGTATATTTTAATTTCTCTTAAGTAAATACCTAGTAGGATTGCTATATTATATGGCGAGTGCATGTTTAACTTTATAAGAAATTGCCGATCTGTTTTCCAAAGTAATTTTACCATTTTATATTCCCACCAGCAATGCATGTTCATTTATGTGCCTCATGTATGTAGTTTGTTTAAATAATATTTTGATTTTGAAATCCTATTTTTCCAAAGGATTTGTTGTGTTAAATGTTGCTTGAGATAAGAAAGCCATCGATGAAAATGAGGAAATATGTTTAAATATTTATTTTATCAAAAATGCTCATCAGATTATATTTGTTTTCAAAGAATTTACCTTGTAGATCTTGGGTTTTGGTATTTGGCCAAAGGCAATTATTCATTACTGTTTAAAATGATCAGCTAAAGGGAATACTTCCTTCAAAAGATAATCCTATTTGATTTAGAAAATAAACTGACGACTTTCTCCAGAGGCTTAATTCATAGATAAATCATAGTCAGTTCAAGAGAATCTATGGCCTGCTAAAGTCTCAGTGACATACTAAATGTGTTTGTAGGCTCCCAAACTCCCTCACCTACTGGCAGAATAGTCTGACTTTCATAGGGATTTGCCAGTGTCCTGTTGGTTAGGGGGTTGTGGGTACCTGGAAAACTATGAAGCATGGTATTAGCCTTTGGATCTTGGTGACAAGAAAGAAAGAAAGAAAAAAAAAGCAAAACAAAATAGTGGATGTACTTGGTCTATTTCATCATACCCAAGATCCAAGCGTTTACTAGAGCACATGTTACCAAGCAACAGGCTTTGCTAATTTCAGTTTACCAAACAGGAACTCCAGCAGAAGTGCCAGGGTTGTCTGAGTCTTGTCTGGGACTCCTCAAGTGTTGGGCAGGAGAAGGAAGCTATTTGTGTACTAGAAAATGTGGTACCACATTCACCAGGCTATCAACTAAAGGATTTTGCTGTCTCCTTTCCTACATTGTGAAAGCAGAGGTGCTGTACTTGCCTTTAGGGACGTCTATCCCATCGTAGATGGTCTGCAACAAACAGATCCAATACTGTTTTCCTTCGTGACATAGGACCCACATAATATCACATTTGAGGACTATTGGGGGTCATTAGGCAGTGCTTGCTCTATGTCAGAGATATAACCCTTCTGCTCCTAGTTTTTCTGTTTCCATGAGAAGCTTTTCTTCAGTCTCCAATTTTCTCTAAGCTATTTAAATATATTATTATTTACTCCATTCAAAGATTCATTTTCCCTTTAGAAATCAAACATTGAAGGACTGCATTACTATATTATATTGAACTTTTCTTGGTTGTGAGCCTTTCAGGGAACCTGGCTTCATCTGTGTGACTTTATGGGAGTCTCATTATTCAATGATAACTGAAACCAGGAAAAGATATATCTCGGGTTCAGATTCTTAGGTTGAGTGGTTCAAAGTCCCATATTATTTCTTACGAATGAAAGTCGCTTTCTTTTTTAGAAACAAAGCTCACTTCTCAGGAAGTTGAATAGCAGTACTACACTTTCAGAGACTAAGCATGTTAACAGGAACTAGGCACTGTCTCTCTGCTGATGTATTATTTATTGTATTTATATTCTGTTTCTTTCCCCAAAGGACTTGAATTAGAGACAACCGAAGTTGATAGCTTGTCTTTAGTTTTGTCCCACCTTGCTTTCTGTTGCCTCTTTCCCTCCAGCTGCCCAAGTGCCAGCCTTCCCTCCCTCTGCTGGTACCTTCCAGGTCTGCCCTCGTCCAAAAGGGGCCGGGGCCGATGCTCCAGAGGTTCATCTTCTTCCCCTCTTCTAATCAAAACTCCCATCCTAGCGAGTCTGTAATCAATTTGGACATTCTGATTAAAGTTCTTCGCAGGAAAATTAAAGTGACCAATAAATTTAACTCTGAGGGGAGGTGTTTGTATTTTAAAGCAGTAATCTAGCTCTAACCTCAATCATTGGATTTTGTGGGGTTGGTGGTCAGGGGATGATGTAGCTGGGAGCTTCTGTTCCCTTCCTGTCCCCTCTCCAAGTCTCCCCCAAGCACGACATGGAGTAAGCAGAAGCCATGGGCCCTTCTCTCCTATATTGACTTTTCTAAAAAATAAAAATAAATAAAAATTTTAAAACTTTTTAAAAAAGTTTATATTTTATAATAAATACTCATAGAAAAACTGGAAAAGTCAAAGAACTACAAAATTAAAAATTTACTAATAGTCTTAACTCCCAAAGATAATCAACAATATTTTGATGTACTTCCTTCCAGTCTTTTCTTCTATGCATATTTTTGAAATATTTTTGTGATCATGCTGTATATATAATTTTATGTGTTTTGTTTTACTTATTTAAAATCTTAAAAGTTTTTTGTTATTATAAACTCTGACTAGAAGCTATAAGTATATAATTTCTTCAATTAGACCCTCATTTGGGGGCATTTAGGTTATTTTCCTTTTTTATTTATTTATTTATTTAAAAAGAAAATTTTTTTTGCGGTATGTGGGCCTCTCACTGTTGTGGCCTCTCCCGTTGCGGAACACAGGCTCCAGACGCGCAAGCTCAACGGCCATGGCTCACGGGCGCAGCCGCTCCGCGGCATGTGGGCTCTTCCCAGACCGGGGCACGAACCCGTGTCCCCTGCATCAGCAGGCGGACTCTCAACCACTGCGCCACCAGGGAAGCCCTATTTTCCCTTTTTAAAAAAATGAACTATAATTGACCTACAACACTATGTTAGTTCCCTGTGACTCATTTATTTTGTAACTGAAGGTTTGTACCTCTTAGTCTCCCTCGCCAATTTTACTCATCCTCCCAACCCACCTTCCCCTCTGGCAACCACCTGTTTGTTCTCTGTATCTATGACTCTGTTTCTGTTTTGTTATGATTGATTGTTCATTTCTTTTTTGGATTCCACATCTAAGTGAAGTCATACGGTAGTCTTTCTCTATCTGACTTATTTCACTTAGCAGAATACCCTCTAGGTCCATCCATGTTGTCGTAAATGGCAAGATTTCATTCTTTTTATTTTTTATTTAAAAAAATTTTTTAAATATTTTTATTGGAGTATAATTGCTTTACAATGTTTTGCTAGTTTCTGCTGTTAGTTTCACAACAAAGTGAATCGGCTATATGTATACATATATCTCCATATCCCCCCCTCTTGAGTCTCCCTCCCGCCCTCCCTATCCCACCCCTCTAGGTGGTCACAAAGCACCGAGCTGATCTCCCTGTGCTATGCAGCAGCTTATAGCTGAGTAATATTCCATTGTGTATATATACCACATCTTCTTTATCCGTTCATCTATCGATGGACGCTTAGGTTGCTTCCATATCTAGGCTATGTGAATAATGTTACATTGAACATAGAGGTGCATTTTTTTTGAATTACTGTTTTTGGTTTTTTTTTAAAAATACCCCAAAGTGGAATTGCTGAATTATATGGTAGTTCTATTTTTATCTTTTATTTTTTTAATTTTTTTAACATCTTTATTGGAGTATAATTGCTTTACAATGTTGTGTTAGTTTCTGCTGTATAACAAAGTGAATCAGCTATACATATACATATATCCCCATATCCCCTCCCTCTTGAGCCTCCCTCCCACCCTCCCTATCCCACCCCTCTAGGTGGTCACAAAGCACCAAGCTGATCTCCCTGTGCTATGCGGCTGCTTCCCACTAGCTATCTATTTTACGTTTGGTAGTGTATATATTTCCATGCCACTCTCTCACTTCGTCCCAGCTTACCCTTCCCCCTCCCCGCGTCCTCAAGTCCATTCTCTACGTCTGCATCTTTATTCCTGTTCTGCCCCTAGGTTCTTCAGAACCATTTTTTTAAAGATTCCATATATATGTGTTAGCATACAGTATTTGTCTTTCTCTTTCTGACTTACTTCACTCTGTATGACAGACTCTAGGTCCATCCACCTCACTACAAATAACTGAATTTCATTTCTTTTTATGGCTGAGTAATATTCCATTGTATATATGTGCCACATCTTCTTCATCCATTCATCTGTTGATGGACACTTAGGTTGCTTCCATGTCCTGGCTATTGTAGATAGAGCTGCAATGAACATTGTGGTACATGACTCTGTTTGAATTATGGTTTTCTCAGGGTATATGCCCAGTAGTGGGATTGCTGGGTCGTATGGTAGTTCTAGTTTTAGATTTTTAAGGAACCTCCATACTGTTCTCCATAGTGGCTGTATCAATTTACATTCCCACCAACAGTGCAAGAGTGTTCCCTTTTCTCCACACCCTCTCCAGCATTTATTGTTTGTAGATTTTCTGATGATGCCCATTCTAACTGGTGTGAGGTGATACCTCATTGTGGTTTTGATTTGCATTTCCCTGGTGGTTAGTGCTGTTGAGCATCTTTTCCTGTACCTGTTGGCCTTCTGTATGTCTCCTTTAGAAAAATGTCTATTCAGATCCTGTGCCCATTTTTAAATCAGGTTGTTTGGGGTTTTTTGATGTTGAATTGTATGAGTTCTTTGTATATTTTGGGTATTAACCCCTTATCAGATATATCATATGCAAATATCTTCTCCTATTCATTAGGCAGCTTTTCGTTTTGTTGATAGTTTACTTCACTGTACAAATCTTTTTCGTTTGATGTAGTCCCGTTTGTTTAATTTTGCTTTTGTTTCCCTTGCCTGAGGAGACATATCTGAAAAAATATTGCTAAGACCGATGTCAACAGCATATGCCTATGTTTTCTTCTAAGAGTTTTATGGTTTCAGATCTTACATTTAAGTCTTTAATCCATTTTGAGTTTATTTTTATATATGGTGTGAGAAAGTAGTCAGTCTGGTTTGATTCTTTTGCATGTAGCTATTCAATTTTCCCAATACCATTTATTGAAGAGGCTGTCTTTTCCCCATTGTATATTCTTACCTACTTTGTCATAGATTAATTGACCATATATGTGTAGGTTTATTTCTGGGTTCTCTATTCTACTCCATTGATATACGTGTATGTTTTTGTGCCAGTATCATACTGTTTTGATTATTTAAGCTTTGTACTGTAGTGTGAAAGCAAGGAGTGTCATACCTTCAGCTTTGTTCTTCTTTCTCAAAATTATTTTGGGTATTTGGGGTCTTTTGTGTTTCCATACAAATTTTAGAATTATTTGTTCTAGTTCTGTGAAAAATGTCATTAGTATTTTGATAGAGATTGCATTGAATCTGTAGATTGCCTTGGAGAGAGTGGTCATTTTAACAATATTAATTCTTCCAACCCATGAACACGGTATATCTTTCCATCTGTTTGTGTCATCTTCAGTTTCTTTCATCAGTGTCTCATAGTTTTCTGAGTATAGGTCTTTCACCTCCTTGGTTAGATTTATTCCTAGCATTTTATTCTTTTTGATGCAATTATAAATGGGATGGTTTTCTTAATTTCTCTTTCTGATAATTCATTGTTAGTGCATAGCCATGCAACAGATTTCTGTGTATTAATTTTATATCCTGCAACTTTACTGAATTCATTTATTAGTTCTAATAGTTTTTTGGTGGTGTCTTTAGGATATTCTGTAGTATCATGTCATCTGCAAACAGTGGCAGTTTTACTTCTTCCTCTCCAAATTGGATTCCTTTTATTTCTTTTTCTTGTCTGATGGCTGTGGCTAGGACTTCCAATACTATGTTGAGCAAAAGTGGTGAGCGTGGTCATCCTTGTCTTATTCCTGATCTGAGAGGAAATGCTTCTAGCTTTTCATCATTGAGTATGATGTTAGCTGTGGGTTTGTCATATACAGCTTTTATTATGTTGAGGTATGTTCCCTCTGTACTCACTTTGTTGAGAATTTTTATCATGAATGGATGTTGACTTGTGTCAAAAGCTTTTTCTGCACTTACTGAGATGATCATATGATTTCTATTCTTCAGTTTGTTAATGTGGTCTATCACTTTGATTAATTGATTTGTGGATATAGAACCATCCTTGCATCCCTGGGATTAACCCCACTTGATCATGGTGTATGACCCTTTTGATGTGTTGTTGGATTCGGTTTGCTAATATTTTGTTGAGGATTTTTGCATCTATGTTCATCGGTGGCCTGTAATTCTCTTTTTCTGGTAGAGTCTTTGTCTGATGTTGGTATCAGGGTGATGCTGGCCTCGTAGAATGAGTTCAGAGGTGTTTCTTCCTCTTCAACTTTTGGAATAGTTTGAGAAAGATAGGTGTTAAATCTATATCCTCATTATTGTCCCCATTTATTTAGGAGGAAACTGAGGCTTGGGAGAGTTAATCACTTGCCCAAATTTCCTCCTAAAAAATGGGAACAATAATGGTACCTACAGCATAGAATTACTGAGAAGATAAAATTAATTATCTGCTGCATGTAAAATGCTAAGCTACCTGGCAAATAATAAGCACACAATTTTAAATGTGCTGGTTGTTACTGTTCTTATTTACTAGCTGGTCTCTGTAATGAAGGGAAGAGGCCAGTCCTAGTATCATCCAGTACCCTCTTCTAGGCCCTCATGGCATGCAATACTGGGTTTCCATTTATGCTGGTGTTATAAAACTTCATTTAAAACAAATTTAATTCGTGAATGGTAAGTTGATTTAAAGAAATCATTAGGTATCAAGTATCAGGTGGTATGTGGATATGGCACAGATGATGATGAACATATATGAATGCCTACCTCAGTGATTCCTCATTACTAGAATAAGTTTAAACTCTGCAATGGGGCAGCCACTCTATTTAATATTGCTCTGTGCAATATTAATATTAATTATTAATATTTAATAACAATATATTATAATAATATAATATTTCTGCTCCCAGCACTCCTGATCCCCTTTAGCCTGCTCTACCTTCCCTTTTCTCTTGTCAACTTCTAACACTGTCTGTAGTTTACGTATTACTTTTATTGTTTGTATCTCTTCGCTAGAATGTAAGCTCCCCCAGGGCAGGAATCGTTTTCTGATTTTGTTCACTAAGTGGATAAAGTGCCTAAAACAGTGCATGGCCTGTAATAGATAGTCACTAAATATTTAGTGACTGACTAAATGAATAAATGTGGCATTCACAGTCCTTATAATCTGGTCCCAATTTATTTACAGCCTCACCTCTTGTCCTTCTCCCCTCTGTGTGTCACTGATACTAGCAGCTTCCCATGCACACCATTTGCTCCCCCATCTCTGTGCATTTACTCATACTCTTTCCTTTGCCCTGAAAAAAATAATCATGGATCCATGCAAATATTTAGTTATAAGAATGTTCTTCACAGTCTGGGTTTGTATCAGTGAAAAATTTGAAAACAGCCTCAATGTTCATCAATAAGGGAAAAGTTAGAGAAATCATGGTAACTTCCACTTGAGGAAGGGCAATTTGACAATATCTATGAAAATTACAAATGTGCAGAGCTTTTGAACCGGCAGTTATGCTTTAAGGAGTTTATCCCACAGATACACTTGCTCATGTACCAAATGAATATGTGCTGGTGTCACTGCAGGGCTTTAGTCACTCCTGTTAGACACAACACTGACAGAACTCATTACATTATTATGTAGAGCTATATTTATTGACGTTGGAAGATCATAATAGCTAACATTAATTCAACTTGCCATGTGTCAGGCACTGTGATAAGTGTTTTTATATATTTTTATCTCATTGAATCCTCATAACAGCCCTGCAAGGTGGTTACTACAATAGTACTCATTTTACACAGGAGGAAATGGACTCAGGAATGTTAATTTACTTAACCAGGATCAGACAACTAATAGATAGCAAAGCTAAGATGTCTGAAATATAGTATGACAGCACTTTGTGTACTATGATCCACTTTTGTAAGAAAAAAATACATATAGGTATGTAAATGAATATATGTGCATATAAAATGATTGGAAAGAAATACACCAAAATATTAACAGTTACATGGTGGGATTGTGGGTGGTTTTTATTTTCTTCTTTTTAATTATCATTATTTTCTGAGTTTTCTGTTAAATTTTGGAGCTGACTTAGAAGGAAGAAGTGAAGCCAGGAGGCATGAATTACTTGTGTAATTTTAAAGATGACTAAATTTTCAGAGTTTGTTGGTAGTGTGGAACAGTGACACCAATAGAGGGGAAGTGTTTTTAGGCTGAGAAGGAAAACCTAGCAGGGAGAGAGAGCTTGCCCAAAGGGAAAAAGGATGGCCCCTGGGGCCAAGTGCAGGAGAATGCAAGAGGACTTAGTGTCAAGGGCACAGGTGGAAGAGGAAGCCTTGAGGAGGAAGTCCCTTGTTCTCTTGAGGCTGAGGGATGGGGGATGAGCAGGCATAGGCGAAAATGCGGAGATCCAAGGAAGGGCGAGGTAAAGAGCTGAGAGAATCGGGGGAGTTCCTGCTTGGTGACCTGTGTCCTGTCATTGAAACCCAAGGCTAGGCCCTTGGGTTGAGAGGTGAGAGTGGGGTGAGAGTGGGGAAAGGGACCTGAAGAGAGGGAGAGGATTTGGAACAATCACTGAGAGAAATTTGATACAGATATATAAAAGGACTGCCTCGCAGCCCTTGGGGCCCCGCTGAGGCTGACTGGCCTGGCTTTGTAGCAGAGCCAATCTCATGACCTTCTCCAGCAATAGTTAGCTGGCTAGGACGGGGGGATGGAGAGAATGGGTGGTGGGGTTTTCACAGGGCCGAGGATTGGCAGAGCAGGTACGACAGAAGGTCATGGGGAGAGTGAGTCCAGGGATGAACACTAGCATGGCTAAGACAGCTGATCATGGGGCCAGCTTGGAAGGAGGAAAGGAAGCCGGCAGCCTATGATGACCTCTGGGCAAGGAAAGGGGAGGAAGAACAGGCCGGTGGTCGTGTGGCCAGAGTGGTAGCGAGAGACCCATAGGAGGCTGAGGCCAGAGAGGTGTTTCTGAGTTTGATATGTTGAAATGGTCCCCTACAGGGCCCTTGGAGGAAGTGGAAAGGTGCAGCAAGAAAACTGAGCGTGATAAAAGGGTGAAGACAGCATTAAAATAACTCCTACCTGATTGAGGGCAATTTGGCAATATCTATCAAAATTACAAGTTCATGTTCCTTTTCATCCAGCAATTCAGCCTTGAGGCATTTCTCTTACAGATATAAACACTTACCTGCTTTGATGCAAGATGAATGCGTAAGGTGAGTCATTGCAACACTGTCTATAGCAGCAACAGATTGGAAACAGCCTAAAAGTCCACCAATAGTGGTTTGATTAGTTAAGTAAATTGTGGTTCTTAAATGGAATGCTAGGTAGCTGGAAAAAAGAGGGAGCTCTTTATGTGCTGATATGGAATGATCTCTAAAATATTTTGTTAGTTGGAAGAAGCAAGGTACAAATCAGTGGGAATAGTTTGCAATCTCTTTGCTATCATATGCATAAAACGTCTCTGGAAGGATACATAAAAAGCTGTTAATGTCGGTTGCCTCTGAGGAAAGAGAGCTGTTGTCCTTTTGCTTTGTACGTTTTTTGTTGTTTTTTGCTTTATGGAAGTGTAATTACAAAATAAAAATTGTATATATTAAAGGTATAAAACAGGATGTATCTTTTGAATTTTGAGCCACAGGAATATATTACTTTACTGAGAAAATTAAGTAAAAATATTATAATACATATGTATATATAACATGAATCACTTTTATAGGTATTAAATCATTTATTTAAAAGCACACAAAAAAAAACCCACCAGAGATTTGCTTCAAATTAGTTTGCCAGGGTAATGGGTGGGGACTTGGATGAAATGAAGTTGATTATGTGTCAATAATCGCTGAAGCTGGGTGATGGGTATATGGGAGTTCGTTTGCTTTTGAAACATGAAATTGCATTTTTGTGGGTCAAAAATTGTCACATTTTGGCAGTTTTATGTGGCTTAAGCCAATGCTGTTCTCATTATTTTTATAAATTTTCCATAATATAAAAGTTTTCAAAGAAAGGAGAAAAATGAGCTCCCACCAGGCCCTTGGTAGGAACATTCATGTACTTTCTCATCCTGGCTCTTATATCTAATAATTGAGTGGAAATTCCCATTCCCCCATTGACTTCTGAAACAGCAGTACTGCCTTGCTGATTTCCCTTCATTGTGGAACCCAGCACTGTTCTCAGGATTTTTCCTATTAACAACAACCTCTCCCCATCCTGTTGTGTGTTAATTGGGTACTACCTTATCCTTATTGCTGGTAAAGCTCATCCTGTTCTTGAAAAATCACTTCTTTAGTTTCTTATGATCACTTAATGTCCTCTTCCTGCCTCACAGTCTATAATTAGCAATCCTAGCTAATTTGGGGCCATGCCCTTATCCAGGCTACTTCTATTGATATTTATCAATCTAGGGGCTGATGTCGCTAGGACGTTCAGTTTTCGCACCACAAAGTTCATCCTAAGTCATCAGTAAGCACACTTGTGTTCAACCTTTCAGCTTCAGGTGTTTTTGCTTATGCCTGCACTTCTTATGTTACCTCGGAGGCTACGGTGATTTTGGCCTGGCCCCTGACACCTGCTAATCCAGGCCTTGTTGTCTGTCCTCAGGAGGCACCTCTTGTCTATAACCCACAGTCTGTTGGTCAGCTCTGCTTGCATGTCCTATTGGCACCCCAAACTTAATTAGTTCCCCCAACATTAAGCTTCTCCTTTACCTCGTCTGTAAAGAGCCTTCTGCAACCCCCTCACCCTAGGAGGTCTGGGTTCAGCACACCTCCTCGGTGCCATCCTTTATCACACTGAATTGTGCTGGCCTGTTTTTTGTCCTGCCAGCCCCAGACCATGAGCTTCTGGGTTAAAGATAGAGACCATGTCTTGTTCTTCCTTGAATATCATACCTAGCACAGCATCAGGCCCTATGGTTAAATGCTCAAAATAATATATTTTTAAAATTTTAATTCAAGATATTTTCAACTTACAGAAGATCGAATGCAAAGGTAGTAAAAAGAAATTTCACATACTCTTGATGAAGATTTATCTATCGTTAGCATCTTATTACATTTACCATTGTCTCTCTACGCGCGCGCATACGCACGCACACGTGCACACACACACACATGTTTTTCTAAAACACTTGAGAGTAAGTTGCGGACATCCTGTCCTATTGCTATTCTATTGATTTGATCTTCTCCCTTTTTGCTTAATGAGTCTGGCTAATGATTCATCAATTTTGTTTATGTTCTCAAAGAACTAGCTTTTCGTTTTATTGATCTTTGCTATCTTTCCTTCATTTCTTTTTCATTTATTTCTGATCTGATCTTTATGTTTCCTTTCCTTCTGCTAACTTTGGGGTTTTTTGTTCTTCTTTAATTGCTTTAGGTGTAAGGTCAGGTTGTTTATTTGAGATTTTTCTTGTTTCTTGAGGTAGAATTGTATTGCTATACTGACTTTAATTTTACTTGAGGTACATAATATTCGTCTAAAATTATATTTGCTTTAAAGGTGGGCCTTATCACATGGACAGTTTTACTATAACAATGTATCAGGGAAGTAAAGAATTCAGCATGTTACTTTCATATCTTTGAAATGGAATGTTGATGCATCTGAAAAATGTAATACTGTAAGTCAACTATACCTCAATTAAAAAATAAGATTTTTTTAAAAAGAAAGTGAAAAATAAACCAAAGCCAAACAAAACAGAAATGAAATGTTGATGTTCCTTTATGCCCATTTCTGGGTCTCCATCAGTAGTATCACTGAGGCAGCTGGGAAGGCACCATTTAGCCTAACCAGTAGGGACTCATTAACAGTGTACTCAACCCGATGCTAGGTACAGGGGGAGAAGCTCCCTCAAGGAGCTTCCAGTCTAGTGGGTGATGTGGCCACACTGAAAACAATGAGCAGAGCAAAGAGAAGGCTAACATTTGCTAGGCACCTACTAGGTGCCAGACACTTTACAAACCCTGTGAGGCAGGTATTATCCCCATTTGCCCCATCTGCAAACTGAGGGGCAGAAAAGTTAAGACAACTTGCCCAAGATCACACAAATAATAAGCAGTAGGACTAGGATTTGAACCCAGGCCCCTATGACTCAAAATAAGAGAATAATATGAGACAGCTTATAGTCATGTGCTCTGGGTCAGATGAGATGGATTGAAGAAATTTCAGAGAGATGCATGGAATCTATGAAGGCCAAGCTGGGGCCTCTGGCAGATAGAGTGTGTCAGGAAGCTGACAGCCCGTGGCAGGTGCTCCCATCCCAAACCCCTTTATAACCTGCCCGTTACAACCACCTGTTCCCACTGAAGGGCTCAGGCTCTGTCCACCTCCGCTTCTGATGTACTTGGGGAGGTGGGGAAGGAAGCTGGTTCACATTTCTACATTTGACTCGAAGGGCCCCCTCTCTGAGGCTAGTTGAACTGTTTACCTTTCAAGTGCCTGACCTCCTGGGGCAATTTCTCTATGCTTCTCAACACCAGAAGCACAGAGGAGCTGAGAAGAGCCTCTATGCTTTACCAGAGGACCCCAGAGCCTCCTGACCTGGCTTCTCCCTCCTGCCTACCCTTATACTTCTATTCACATGAAAGGCATGACAGGAATTTAACATGTTTCTGCTTTTTTTCCATTTCAGAGAGAAGAGCTGGCTTAGTCAGACATAGAACCTCCCCGTCTGTGTCTGCTCAAGGCATTACCAACCGAGTAGCTCCATCTGAAACATCAGACATGTAGATTAAAATTAAAAAGGGGAAGATGCGGTCTCTGACAATTTGTTCCCAATGAAGAAATTAAGATGGAAAAGGAAAAGTTTGTTCCTAAGTCTGTAGTTCTAATCCTCAAGAGTGAAGGAGTTATGGTGTGTGGGGTAGGGCTCTCTTAAAAGAAAAACTGTGTAAATGAAGTGTTTTGTAGGGCACTTAAAAGAAATGCAGGATTGTGCTTGATGTTTCTTAACTTTTTATTTTGAAATAATTGTAGACTCATAGGAAGTTCCCCTTCACTCCGTCTCCCCCAATGATTACACTGCACATAATTATAGTACCATATAAAGGCCATGAAGTTGACATAGGTACAATGTGTGTGTATAGTTCTACACCATTTTATTACATGTATAGATTTGTGGAACCACCACCCCAATCAAGACACAAAAGTATTCTGTCACCACAAAGATGTCCCTGGTGTGTCACACCTACCCCGTCCCCCTCCACCATCCCTAACCTCTGGTAACCATTCATTTGTTCTCCATCTCTATGATTTTGTACTTTAAAAAGTACAGTTTCCGTAAGAAAATGGATTGGCACCTCTAGTTTTCACAGAATTTCAGGCCTGAAGGAGTAACTTCTCCAGCCCAGTTTCCCATCCCATGCCCAAATTCTGTCTACGACATCTCCTCCAAGTGTCCAGCCAGCCCCTATGACATGCAAACCAGAACGTTCTCCAGGATTTTAGGAGTGTTGAGTTATTTGATATAAATATTTATACCAAGGACATTGTTTCCTTCCGTAAATTTATTCAGTAGTTAGCAAAACTCTTACCTTTAGATTAAGTATTACAAAATGTCCTCTCACCTGCTGATTTTTCCCATCACACACTGTCCTGGCCCAAACAAACATCTCCTTTTTCCATTCCTTTTACGTAATGAGAGGGATGAGATGCGGGAAGCCTGGGAGGCTCACAGAAAATTCCAGAAATCCCTTCCTTAACTACAGATTAGTCTGGCTCCCAGCAGTTGGGGCCTTTCAAATGTATGTGGTTCATGTGTGGAATTTATTTCTTGGGCTGATTGTGTGTTATCTACATGGTATCTACAAGGGTCATTCTGTTAGATAATCCGAACTGGAGCCCAACTCCCCAGGACTCCCTTGTGGGGAAGAGAGCTTTACGGGGCACCCTATAGCCCTTTGTAAGAAAATAATGACTCAAAGTCATGGTAAAACTGGAAGGGGCTAGCAGAAGTGAAGCTATGGGGGTTCCCCCACCTCCTCTCCCCTGGACTATTTTGAAATCTTTTCACGAACTTAACTCACTCTTCACGTCACAAAGAGTTCTGTGCTCTCCTCAGCTGGATAGCAGCACATATACAGATCCAGACTCAGACCCATTAGGACGTGCCCTTTAGAATAAATTCAAACTAATGGTTCCCTCCACAGCCAGCCCCAGAAGTAGAGGTGGGGAAGGCATCTGACTTTGGCCCAGGAGACACTGCAGTCTACTGAATGCCCTCTTCTTGAAGTTGGAACAAGAGTGCCCCAGCTCCCTACTTTCTGAGTAAGGGCCCCTGCCTTCCAGAATATTCCTGACTTCCCCTTAGGTGGGGAGAGTATGAGCAGTGAGGAAAGGAAGGACAGAATGCAGCTAGCTTTGTGCCCCACCCCAAGTGCCATTCCTCTGGGTCCACAACACAGCTTACAACCCAAAGGCCTTCAGTACTCGTGTCTCAGTGTCTTCCCCCTCACCAAATGACCCATGGGTGTAACTTGTAATTTCCAAAGTGAAAAGGTATTTCCAACTAATTTAATAATCCTGGCATGTGCTCAGCTGCCTTAGTTTTTTTAGGGGATAGTTTTGTGGCTACTCTTGTGCTATTTTTTCTTCAACCTGTGGTAAGTGGAAAGAAGAGAGGGCCGGCTCACCATCAGGATGCTGATCTAGGCTGTGCCCCTTCCTTGCTGGAGGGCAATTAACTTCAACTGTCAGAGCCTCTGTTTCCTCATCTGCACAAGAGGGATCAATAATAACTGCCCTCCTAACCTTACAAAGGTGGTCATTTAGATAAACAGATCTTAGAAATGTCTCTGTGAGATTTTCAGAGGGAAAATATAGTGATCAAAATATTCAAATACAGTATTAAAATACTATTTAAAATCTCCTTCAATGTGTAGAAAGACATTCTTAAGATAACTTTCATAAGACATCCATTTTACCTTAGGTGGCTTTATTTGGGCCTCTTTTGACTCAATTCTTAGTATGGTTCATTATATTTTTTAGCATGAGGGCAAGGTTGGCCATAAAATGTTATGAAATCTATTAGAATGTGGGATTAAAAAAAAAAGAATGTGGGATAAAGTGATCCAAATAGGTATTTACAAGGCAGAGAAGATACACTAGGAATTTGATTTCATGCACGTAGACAATTAGCTTTGTTGAGCCAGTGGGTTTACTGTTTTTCAGTAGGAATACTGTTTTACCACAGCAGGCTGTGTCCAGGTCATTTGGTTGTAAAGTAGAAAGTCAATCATAAGCCCTGCGGCCCCCTCTCACCAGGCCAGTTTGTGTGCCTCTTCACCTAGTCTTTTTTTGTTGAGGACAGATTGCCCTGAACTAGATCCCTGGGGCTTTGAACTGAGAACTTCATCAGGTTTCTGCTAGAGGCTAATTAATCATCAGATCAGCTCATTGCAAAAGCAAGCAGCCATGCTGATCCCCTGAGTCATTAGTGCAGCAGAAAGAGTAGGAAACAGCCTAATCTCCTCCTAGGATTAGAGGGAGAAGTTCCTAAGATCTAATGAGTTTCTGCTAAAGTTGGGGTGTGCTCCCAGAATTATGCTTTTTCTCTACCTTTTCCTGTAATATTCCTTTCAAAATGCTACCCAGAACACAAAGGGTCCTATTGCATTGCCCAACAGTGCTCAGCCATTTCAGGCTCCCTTCTCAGTATAAGCAGAGCTATAGGCTAAAACTGCCCAGCTGGTTGGAAAGTGAAACCTGCCTTTCCTGCCTATATGATGTCAAACTGGCCTGATGGATTTTTAAAAATGCATTTACCAGTTATGTGAGTCTATAGCACATCTTCTCTCTGTTCTGGGAAAGCATATGGTTTGCAGTTTGGTTCATATTTGGGTCAACAGATACTGTCAAGGGGGACTAACTTTGATAATTGCTCCAGTTTTTTTTCCTGACCTCTGACCGCTCTGAAATATTTAGCTGCCTACACGATACCATAATAACTGGTTGAAAAGTGAAAAAGTCTTTCAGTGGAGCAAGTGATTGCGTGCATAATAGCAAACTGTTTGGTTTTCTATTGTTGTTGCTGTCATCATCGCTGTCGTCGTCACTGTCGTCATCATCTGCCAGGATGACTGGTTGGTCCTCTGTTGTGCAAACACATACTACCATCTCCTTTTCTTTTTCCACTGAGTTAACCCAAAAGTGAGCCCCTAGCTGGGAGGCAGCATGCTCTAAGCGGTAAAATCATAAACTCTGAAGCCGGACAAATCTAAGTTTAGCTGTGGAGACCTTGAAAAGGCCAAATAATATCTCTGAGCTTTAGTTATCTCATCTATAAAATGGGCATGATAGTATCTGCCTTGAGGAGTTGTTGCAGGGTTGTTAGGATGCTATTTTAAGTGTCTACCCTGGACCAGGGAGTCGGTGCTTCTTAACTTTCAAGTCACATACAGATCACCTGGGGGATCTTGCTGAACTGCTGACCCTGATTCAGTAGGTCTGAGATGGGACTGGAGAGTCTTCACTGCCAGTAAGCTCCAGGTGATGCCCATGTTGCTGGTCCACCGACCACACTTGGAGTAGCAAGGGTCTAGATAACATTTGCAAAGTACCTAGCACAGTTAGTGCTTAATACATGGTCACTCCAAAATAATTCAATCACTCACTTAACTGAGAAGAAATCCTTTTTCCACAAAAGTAATACCAGTCCGCCTATAGCTCCATTCTCATAGCCTTTGCAAAATACCTCATTGGGATTGGCCATGGTTGGTAATTTCTGAAAGCAGGCGATGGGTAAATGGGAGGGGTTCATTATACTAGTCTCTCTGCTTCTGTACATGTTTATCATTATCCATAACAAGGTTTTTAAGTTAAAAAGGATTTTTAGGGCAGTGATACTATTCTATATGATACTATCTATGTGATACTAAAGTGGTTGATACATGGCATTATGCATTTGTCCAAACCCATAGAACATACGACAAGAGTGAATCCTATTGTAAGCTATCGACTTTGCTTGATAATGATGTGTCAGTGTGGGTTCCTCCATTATAACAAATGCACCTCTGTGGGATGTGGATGGTGCAGGAGGCTATGCACGTGTTGGGGGTTAGGACAGGGGTATATGAGAAGTCTCCGTACTTTTTGCTCAATTTTGCTGTGAACCCAAAACTGCTCTAAATAATAAAGTCTATTAAGAAAAGCCCATAAACAAACAGCCTGCAAAGAGTAGAAGACACAGGTAACCTAGTACGGTGATTAGCTCCAAAAACATGTTCATTAGGGGAGAGAGGGAGCTTTTGTTTCAATTTCCCCAAATAAATCCATTCCTAACCTCGTCTGCCATGACTTGTGATTGTGCAAAAGTAATTTACCCCAGGGTTTAGCACATTTTTTCCCCTTAACGTTATCACAGTTCACACTTCATTTTGTCAAGAGAGGTTTTGCATTGTTTTTCTCTACCTTGGTGGACTAAAATTTGTCTATATCCTCGTGAAATCATTTCATTTATTCTTTTCACTTTATTGAATGAGGGCTTTCCCCCATCCTGAACGGCCCAGCTTGTGTGTTCATTAAGTCAGTGATTCACAAAGCAATCTCCCAGCTAATTGGAAAATGCATTTAGTGAGCTGGACATTCCCCATCATCATCTTCCTTGAACTGGGCCCCATTTTTATTAGGTACTGAGCTGACATAGCTCAGGGTGGGTGCCACTTTAATTTTTTGTACATATTTAGATTAACTAAGTGACAGGGGCAAATTAGAAACTAAATGAACAAAATAAAGGAAACAGCCAGCTTGAGTTTAGTCCAGTATCCTAACTGATTCTTCTTTTTTTCTGCCTATGGCTTACTTCAAGGGTCTTTGATGTGGTAACTGGACAAGGTCTCATCCCAGTGGCCCGTAGCTGGGTCAACTCTTTGTTATTTTGTTTGGTATTTAATCCTGGAGAGTAATGTTCTGCTCTGGTATGTTGTTTAATCACTTCAAGATTACAGGTGTAGCAAATATTTTCCTAATGAAATAATCACTAACTTGACATTCTGCTGCTGGGATAACACAGTGAGACTCCCTCCATTTGAATCTCCTAGAGCAGCTACGCGGTCCCAAGCACTCCCCTACCTGCAATTTCCTTTAGGTCTATTTTAAATTGTTCCTTTTAGGCCTGTTCTCTCAAAGTGTCAGGGCTTTAGGTGCTACTTGAAATCTTCAATCTCTTTTATAATAGCAAAGTTTTGAAACCTCAGAGTTCCGTTTCCATGTTCATGTTGAAACCCGGTAGGTGTCTCCTCAGCAGTGGCTATTTAGTCTTTCTACTTAATAGTTCGGTGAATGAAAACGTCGAGGAGACACTCGTTTCCAGAATCCCTACTGGAAACCTGAAGCTTTACACGCTGACTTTGTATAACTCCTCCTGAAGTGAATTCGGGTGGCAGAACTGTGCAGGCCTAACGATTTCGAGGCGGCAGAAACACCTACAGTGACAGATAATTACAACTATTGCCATGCCTCTTGCTGTGCGTTTCCTGTCTGCTAGCTGCCTTCAAGATGAATCATATTCACTTTCACGATGACAACTTCTTTACCATGTCCCTGATTAAATTCTGTAATGCCGGTGGCCCCTTGGCAAGCTTGGTTCTTTCCTCACTAGCCTGTGTTCAGCCCCTTTAATCATGGCAGAAAAAAAGTTTTCTTCACGGTAGACAGGAAATAACGGCACACACAATCACAGTCTCGAATATCTCCCTGGAAATCGTTTCAAAACAACTCACCTCACCTCGTGGCACATTTATCCTTGCCTTTTCTTGTGAACCCCGCTACTCTTTGTGTATGAATCCCACCGTCTAAGACCAGTTCAGGCCTCTCCAGCTCCTACAGAATTTGTGGGGTGTGCCAGGCACTTCAGCACTGAATTGGATCAAAGGCTATTTGAGGTGCCGCCACACACTCAGATGCGGACTGTAAATCCACACAGTGCAGACACACAGCGTATGATCACTTGCCGGTCACCCAGTTCTTGTTGATTATATCGTGTCAAAATGCGGCAGGTTTGAATTAAAGGGGAGAACTTAAGTGAGTTGAATCGAGTAATCTCTAAAAGGGAAAAATCCAACCGTTTTATGATTCTGGGGATCTACTTTGAAAACTCATTTGGGGTCGGTCCTTTTACAAAACTGGGAAGTTACACGCTGAGGAGGGGAGTATAACTACTGCCCAGGGGAGACGTTGGTTATGAATTTAGTCTTTCATATGAAATACTGTTACTGAGTCATCAAGAATTAACCCCTTCCAAGATTTAAAGGAATTAATTCTCCCATTCTGTTGTCTAGCACCTTGATGGTTTCATCTTTTTACATTTAAATTTTTGATCCATTTGGAGTTATCCCGGTGGAATGCATCAATCCAACTTCAATTTTTTTTTCTAGATGGCCATCCAGTTTTCATGCCATTTATTGACCAGTATATTTTTTTCTCCACTGTTTGCAGATGACACCTTTATCTAAATTCCTGGATATATTTGGGTCTATTTCTGTACTCCAATTCTTTTCCATTGGTTTGTTCACAGGCCAGTGGCACATTATTGGAGTTATATAAAAGTTTTAATTTCTGGAAAAATTTCTCCCTTTACTCTTTGAGTTTTCCTGGCTATGCTATTTCTTCATATGAACTCTAGAGTCAACCTGTCTAGGTGAAAAACAAAAATACCAAAACTTTGTGGTATTCTTTTTGGGATCATGTTAAATTTATGTAACTTAGAAAGATAGGAAATCTTTATGATGTTAAGACTACACATCCAAGAACATCCCAGATGTCTTTCCATTTGTTCAGGTCTAGTTTTGTGTTTCCCAGGAGTGTTTTAGTTTCCCTTATAAAAGTTTCGGGACTTTAAGTTTAAACCTAGGTTTTTTAAATTTTTTTGCTATTGTAAATAGACTATTCTCTATATCTTCTAACTGGTGTTTGTATGCATGTGCGTATCTATGATTTGTTACCTTGGAGGGAGGTTTTCTAACTATGATTCAAAATCCAGAAGTCATAAAAGATTCATAAATTCAACGACTCCAGAATAAGTTTTGCATGGTAAAGACACCATAAGCAAAGTCAAAGAAAAATGATAAACTGAAAGGAAATATTTGCAACTCATATCACAAAGAGTTCCTACAGCCAATAAGGAAAAAAACCACCCACCCACCAGAAAGCAGGGGGTGTGGGACCAAAGATGTGAATAAGCTCTATGAAAAGATGGTCAACCTCACTTTTAAGTTAATAAAAATTAAAACTACACGGATATACCATTTCTCAGCTATCAGATAGGCAAAACACATAGCTAATGAGACTGTGGAATGCACTCTCATGCGTTACTGGTAGAACTAGTCAGGAACTGGTAAAATGAATTATGCTATAAGCCATGCAAAATATTATGCAGCTGTAATAAGAAGGAGGATACTCTTTACTGATATAGAAAGTTCTTCCTGGATACAGCGTTAAGTAGAAAAAAGCTAGGTGCAGTACAGTATGTAGAACATGTTACCATTTATATATAAAAGCATTAAAATAAGAATATATATTTGGAGAAACAAACGAAGTATATATAAACTCATAGAAGTGGTCACTTGTGGGCTTCCCTGGTGGCGCAGTGGTTGAGAATCCGCCTGCCGATACAGGGGACACGGGTTCGTGCCCCGGTCCGGGAAGATCCCACATGCCGCGGAGCGGCTGCGCCCGTGAGCCATGGCTGCTGAGCCTGCGCGTCCGGAGCCTGTGCTCCGCAACGGGAGAGGCCACAGCAGTGAGAGGCCCGCGTACCGCAAAAAAAAAAAAAAAAAAAGTGGTCACTTGTAAGGAGCTGTGTGGACAGGGAACGGGGTGAACAGGGATGGTGAGGAGAGATTTTTCACTGTATACCTTTTTACAGTTTTTGATTTTTGAAGCACGTAACTGTTACCTATTCAAAAACTGTAAAAACAAATTAACTCCTTTGGTAAATTTAAAAACTTAAGACATTTTAGCTCACATATTTCACTTCTTATTTTTGCTTATTTAACTCACAGGAATAGGAGACAGCTTTGGGAAATAGGAGACTTTGAGTTCCTCAGAGATATACCGAAACAAAATGTGTCAATCGTTGTGAAACTTAGGTCTCCATTTTCTTTTATTTTTTTAAAGTAATTTCTGTTCTTTACAATGTGTTATCACATGCACACACACATGTGCGTGCACCTGCACACGCACACACGCACACACACGTGCGCACGCACACACACGCGCGTGCACACACACACACGCGACTTGAGATAGACAGAGAAAGAAGGATAACCTTCAAACACAAGGGATTTTTTTACAAAGTTCAAAATAGATTACATTTATGTGCTTTTTAGTCATTACACAACATACAGACATGATTCATTTAATGATTTATGCTCCCCAAATGGTTAAACAATGAGGATTTTCTATGAAAGAGTATACGTAAAAGCTTTTACTTTAGAAGCAAAGTACTGTTTCCTGCAAAACCCAACCTCAGGCATACATCTCGTGTTTACATATATTCCTTAAGAATACTACAGTAGCAGTGCATAAGTTCATTCTGTAAAAAGATCTGGAAGATGATTTTCAAGAGACTCAATGCATTGTGCTCTCAGATAAAAATCCTAAGTCAAAAGATCAGATACTATAACAATAACAGTTAAAACTGCATATATATGTTAGAGATCAGAAGAGGCTATAAAGAAATGTACATAGTTGTGCTTTGGGGACTTTTTTTGGTAAAGTTGTTTTAATAATAAATACAAACTTAAAAAATGTCTCAGTGACTGATAAAAAATAGACACAGATATTCAGGAGTTTTTGTACTTGGCTTAGAGTTTAAAGGTGAAAAATCATCTCCACATAAAACACCTGGCATTGGTAGTCCCCATCTGGGCCAGTAGCTTACAGTCAGGCAAAGGGCTGGGGAGAAAAGATAAAGTGATTTTTCCTCCTATTAACATAAAGCATTATGCCTACCTTCCTTCAGAATTCTTAGACCAAACAGAATGGTCACCCTGCTTCTTGGTGGCTGGACCACAACCTATCCTGTAGTTCACCAGATGAATTAAATATGTCCTGTCTTCTGTGAGACCCTAAGATAAACATGATCCCTCAGTACTTTATGCTTTTTCATTTTTTTACCTTCTACACATTAACTGTAAAACTCTTATTTTTAGAAACACCATGGCGCCTGTATATAATGATAGAGGACAAGGCATAATTTATATAGTAACATTGATGTTCGTAGCTAGGAAATAAATGTAATTTCATTTTCAGGCTGGTCAGTTTGCTCTTTTAGGCCTTTAACTTTGAAGGATACATGACCTCAACAATCAAAGTGAATTAGAAAAAAGATGAGAAAATAACAAATGTCTTAATTAAAGTCTTTTGCACGGTCGGCTTAGATATAAAAAGAATTTCTTCAAAAAATTTCCTAAGTGTCACTCAGAAGCTTCCTTGCTGTCTGTAACATAATGTGCTGGAGTCCTTGGAATAAAATTATAGAGTAATTTAAAATATATATTATACATTTGCAATGATTGTAAATCAATCAATAGTTTGTAGCATGTTAATGGGGTGAAATAAAGATAAAAGGCAGTCCACATTCATATTTTCAAGATAAATCTACTTCAGAAGTCAAGTGAATTCCTTGCTCATGTTCTAAGTATAGCCATCGTGATAAGACCTGAAAGAAAAAATTGGAGAACAGTTAAGGACATGCATTTTACAAAATCTTCCATTCAATAAATAATTGTTTACACCTCAATGAGCAAATAAAACACAGCACATAGGCAGGCACTCTACCAAGAACTCAAAATCAACTTGAATTTAGCTGATACTATACAGAAGAAATCCAATTTACAGCAATAGGCAGTCATTGGATAGATTTAATGCCATCACTAATGTCTGGCCGTAGCTAATTTTTTAACCATCAAATATATCTCTCGTTTTATCCAGTCACGACAACTATAATAATAGCAGACATGGCATTTTAAAGTGTCAGTAAAGCCTGCTAATTTCATCAACAAAAACAATGCAAGCCTGTTTGTATCCCAGGGCCCTAGGGCCACAAAGAGACAGAAGCATAGTATTTCTGCTTAGCCTGTTCCTTTTGAAGAGACTCCATACATAAAACCATAAAAAAATTTAATAATATAAGAATATCCTCAGTCCTAAATGAGTGGTTTTTAAAAAGTGAGTGATAAAGTACAGAGAAGGAAAATAATCACATAGGACTGGAGCAGTCAGAGAAGATGCCCCAAAAGGTCAAGCTAAAGTAAGCCTAAAAGATGGACAGGAAAGATATAGAACAGTATGATGGGCAGGCACTTCAGGTGAGCGAATGGCAAGAGCAAGGGCATGGAGGTAGGACCGGGGCTACAGATGAGCTTTGTGGGGATCAATAAATAATCTAACACACTCTAATCAAGAAGTTACATAGGGAAGCAGCTAGACAAGAGTAACTCAGAGAGGACTCAGAGTGTGGAGTCTTCAATGCCGAACTATGGAGTTATACTTCATTCTACGGATTATGGGGAATCACTGAAGGTTGTTGAGTAGGGAGTGGTGGTGGTGAAATCAACACAGGATGGAAATCAACCTGACAGTAATGTGATGGATGATTTGTGGGGGGGAGATAATGGGGGTAAAGGGGAGGAATAGGAATAGGAGGGACACAGACAGAAGTCGGAGACAACTTAGAAGACAATTTGGAAATTTTATAAAAGGGAGCACACCAAGGAATTCTGAGAGAGAATACTGAAAAGAGTTGGCACCTCAGAAGAGGTGAGAGGAGACGATGAGGAGAGTCATTCATCACCAGAACCCTAATCCTTGACACATGGTAGGTACTGAATGAATGTTTGTTCATTTGAACTAATTAACTATAAGGTTTCAAGCCAGGATGACTGAAAGAATGATTCAACAGGAAACAAGGGAACTGGTTTAAAGAGAAAGGGTCACAACATTAAACAAGGCTTCCCTGTTCATCTTTATCACTGTATGCGCTTTGTATGTTTCCCTAGGATCAATTCCTAGAAGTAAAAATGCTGTATCATGGAATGTATGCATTTTACATTTTATACATGTTTTATACCACTGTAAATCAGCAAAAGGAAAATAACTGAAAAATACAGTATTAGGTACTAGATAAACAAGCTGAAAAGAACTAAATGTGAGCCAACAATTAAATCTTAAAATGCACTTTATCTCAACGTGCTTTTGAAGCAATCTGTTTTTCTTAAAAAAAAAAATCAAGCCACCACCATCATCCTACACACACATAAAGACCGCCACTACCACCTCCAGGCCATAAAAACTGCCTACACAGGGAGGGACAGAATAGGGGTGGGGCAATGGGAAGTACAAACTATTGGGTGTAAGATAGGCTCAAGGATGTATCATACAACACAGGGAATAGAGCCAATATTTTGTAATAACTGTAAATGGAAAGTAACCTTTAAAAACTGTATTAAAATTTTAAATAACTTTTTTAAAAAGAGAATCAACTGTAATCAGTACACCTCAGGCAAGCCATTTAGAGATTCTGGGCCTTGATTCAGGTTAGGAATCCTTGGCTTACTGAAGTTTAATGTGAGTGTTTCCATAATTCTCATGTTTTTACAAATGTATTTTGCAGGTATTTAGGACACAGTTTAGTCCAGAAGAGATTTTTTGAAGAAAGAATGGAATAAATAAAAGAACAATGTATTATTCTTTTCAAGAAAATAAATTGCCAACACATATGCCCCAATGCACCTTTAAAACACTTACCTAAGATATAAGCAGCCACTAATTTTTGATTGACACTTAAGTGGAGGTAGAGAGGCACCAGCGATTCCACATCACCCAGCGTGGGAAGCATCAGAGCTGCAATACACACCACTCCCAGGAAGACAGTTAGTAAACTAGGTCCTGAGGAGACAGTTCTGTTTTCTGTAAAAAGATAAAAACCCCTAAGCTCGCTTCTATTTATTTATTTATTTATTTATTTTTTTTGCGGTACACGGGCCTCTCACTGTTGTGGCCTCGCCCGTTGTGGAGCACAGGCTCCGGACGCGCAGGCTCAGCGGCCATGGCTCACGGGCCCAGCCGCTCCGCGGCATGTGGGATCTTCCCAGACCCGGGCACGAAACCGTGTCCCCTGCATTGGCAGGCGAACTCTCAACCTCTGCGCCACCAGGGAAGCCCCCTGAGCTTGCTTCTAAAAACAACTTAAGACAAAAGTTCATTCACACGGACTGGCCACCACTCACCAGGATTCTGGTTTTGCCTAACTTCTCTGATTCTTTCCCCATCATTCCCATTTCGTGGGGCCTGATCTGTTGGACTTATCTGGAAGCCCATTACAGGATGGAATGTGAGGTAGTGAGTTCCTACTGAAGAGAACAGTGGTCATCATCCTTTCCCCACTACCCCACCGGAATTCGTAGAAAGTGTTCAAGCATGTATTATCTGTGCAGAGAATGGGCTAAAAATAGATAGAAATTGAAGTTCTGGCATTTTCTTCCCATACCCCCAATGCACTGCTTGTGTGTACTCCATTTTGGAGCCCACTGCAGTAGAGCTCCACTACCTTCTGGGAGTATCTTTGGTAGGTCTCGAGACAGGTTTGGTCCTAATACCTGCAGCATCCTGCTATCATTTTTGAAGGTGTTAAGGCGGCAAAACGTTCTACTTTAATGTTATTAAAGCTGCCTATGAAAATTCTTGCCCTCCACTCTACCCCCATTTATAGCATAGAAGTAAGAAAGCAGCAGAAACAATGTCAGGCAAATATTATTCTAAATGAAATAAATCCATCACAGAAGGACAAATACTGCATGATTCCGTTTATATGAGGAATCTAAAATAGTCAAAGTCATAGAATCAGAGAGCAGAATGGTGGTTGCCAAGGGCTGGGTTGCTAATCAATGGGCATAAAAATCTCAATTATACAAGATGAATAAGTTCTAGAGATCAGCTGTACGGCATTGTGCCTATAGTTACCAATATTATATTGTACACGAACATTTGTTAAAAGAGCAGATATCTTGTTGTATTCTTACCGCAATAAAATAAAATTTAAAAATATTTATTATTGGCCTGCTATTCTACAGTTCTGGTTGTATGTGTACAATATTCATACCCATATTTTTAAGAAACCCACCAGCATTTTCTGTCTTACGGCTTTTCCCACTACCCTTCCTTTCATTAAAAGGAATAGCCAACAGCAACACAATCTTTGTGTTTTATTAATGAAATAATGCTGTTCATTTTATTATTAGATGCAGCTTTTCTAAATTATTAATACCATAGCTGTTGTGTGAAGTTTAATTGAGCCTCACCAAAGACAGATAGGTGAAAACAAATTCAAATTTTATAGTGATTATTGCTTGAGATGAAACAATAGCATAAATGCCTAAAAACAAGTCTATCTTTTGCTAACGAATGTAGTACTTTATATTTATATTTGTTGCAAAGGTAAGTTTTCAAGGAAAATATTTATCACGACTACACTGTTCAATGCAAACCCACAGTAAAGATTATTTCAAGGAATTTTTACTATTTAGAGAAATTCCAAAAACATTCACATAAATGCTTGACATTTTTCAAAGTGGAAAGTTTTTCTGATACTACAGGGTTGTAAAAATTTTAGAGATATAGAAAACATAAAGGTTCCTCTGTAATCCCATCCTCCTAGAGATAACACTGTTAACAGCTTGGTATAGATCCTTTCAGATTTTATAAATGCCCATATAAACATGTAAAATGATTTTTTTACTTAAATGAGACCATACTATACATACTGTTCTATAACTTTTTTTCTCTCACTTGGAATATATATTTGAACCTCTTTCTATGTCCATATATAACTATCTCCCATTCTATCAAATCCTTGTAAATGTCTGCCTGACATTCCATCTTATGAATATTCGTAATTTAATCAATCCCCTAAATGACTTTTAGGTCATTTTCAATTCTTTATTATTATAAACCATAATAAAGAACGTAGTTTTCTTAAGCCAGAGAGCACTGGCTCAAACCTGGCATAGACACAGCAGTTCATTAATAATGTAATTAAGACGAACCCTCTAAGATTCAGCTGAATCTTTTTAAAATAACTTTTTAATGACCTGGGCTTTGGTATTTTCTGAAAGTATGCTTTGTGGGTTTCTCTTCAATTTCTGTTAAATGAAAAAAAAGAATATATACATATATATTTTTTCTGTTAAAAAAAGAATATATATATAATTGTATTTATGCACATAGACGAGGTCTAGAAAGTAACATGGAACACATGTAAGCAGATCTGTCAAGTGTGTGGGATTATAGGTGCTGGTTACTTTTTTAAATTTGTTACTACTATATGTCTCTTTATATAATACATAACTTGAGAAGAAATTTCTCATTTGTACTGCCTTTCACCACATTTTAAAATCTAAATCTTTCACGATACAGCCGCCAACGATTTTTCCAGCTAAACTCACAGAGAGACCCTCACAATCTTGTGGTACCTGCGGGGAGCGGGGAGCTCTACTGTGTGCTGCCGCCCTTGCTCTAGACAGCAGCAGCCGTGGAAACCTTGTAAGACAAAGAAAACCAACCCAGCTGCCCCTACCAGCTGAGAAGTCCAGCCTTCCTAGTGAGGCCCGCGCACATATTTCCTGTGTAACTACTGTATGCCAGGCACTGTGCTGAACAAGTGATGAACTTGATGAACAAGACAAATAAGGTGTCTGCTTTCCTTGAGCTTCCTGACTAGGATGGCTTAGAGAGGTGTGTGGTGGTTTTTTTTTTCCCCAAAACAGAGACCACCATGTGCTATGCCAATATCACCTATTCTATTCATCTACCTACTCCAATTTTACCATTAGAAGAATTCTCTAATGTACTTCAGATACAAAGGTTCGTTATAAAAATAAAATAATAAAATGCTCAATTAATACACATTTGTATTTTAGGATGATTTTCGCTTGAATTCTAACAATTTAAAAATAAAAGAATATATATATATATATATATATATATATATATATATATATATGAAACAGTAAACTTTTAACCCTTATTATTCTTCGGCATTAAATCAGTCTGTTAAATACCAAAATGATCTGTAACGACCACTTTACTTTAAATTATAAAATTAACACCCAAAACCAAATGCTCAAATGGCCTTTCTTGTTCTACAGGAGGCATTTTAAAAGAGGAATCTTGCATTTCATATCTATTTATAAGTCAACTTCACAGTATTGATTGGACATCAAAGTGACATTTGACAGAGATTCTCTTTCAGCTTCGAAACATGAAAAACTGGTCCTGTCGGTTAATAATAGTTGCTGAGAAGAAAACAATCTACTAGTTACTACCTAGTTCCTAGTCTTGGTATCACCAGAGAATCTGGGCACTCCTTGCACGGAATGAGAAGACACTTGGCTCCAGTAAATCAAAGGGGCATTACTCCCTGTCTTGTCGAGATAAACGTTCTAAGATGAACAAACTGATAGGGATCTATGAATTAATGTAATGACAACTAGATGGTTTTTAATCCCTCATATATAATGTTGCAATTTCAAGGACAGCTGTTATCACATTCATATATCACGGTCAAAAAGTTTCCATGCTTTTCTATGGAAAATTTTATCTTCCTCCCCTTATAATAGGGTTGGAGGGAGATAATGAGAAGTTCAGAGGGAGGCGGAGTGACGTCCAAGAGTTGACTATGAGGATCGTGTCGATGTTGAAAGAATATATCATAACACTCCTGAATATCTAAGCTGGAAGGAAATGAGGAATGGAGAGGGATTCAATTAATAGCCCACAGGGGATATTATAATCTACTTAGTTTAATTAACTTCAACTTTAATGAGATTTTTTTTTCAAAATAATATGAACAGTGCACCAAACTTGGCCTATTGCCAAACACAATCTCTCTCCTTCTTCGAATTAATTAAATGAGAAAGGATATAGGAAAGTCACAGAAACAAAAGTATAGAATTGCCAAATTGTGCTAGCATTATAAAGCACAGGGCCTGCAGTCTCAGGTTTTATAGATTGAAAAGGCTCTGGCAACGACTGCCCTCTCCTTATAACCTCATCTAGCGGGAGCTCTTCTCTCCGCTGAAAGGCCAGCTCTAGGCCTCTTGTTCGATTCTAGGTACCTGATCTCTTCATTCACTTTCGAAGTAGTCGACTAGGTTTAGAGCGGCAGGTTATTGTTCTAGTAATTATTCTTTGCTCCCTGATTCTCTTAAAGTAAGAAATGTGTAAGACCTCAAAAGGGCTTTAAAAACAATCCAGACTACCTGGTTGAAACGACTGCTCAAAAAATAAACTTTCAGTTAAATGTTCCTTTATTCTTTTTTCCTCTTCTTCCTTTTGTTGTTCTTTTGCCGACGGGAGAAGAGTAGCCACGACCTCTTTCCTTCCTAAAGCCTTCCTCTGGCTTTGCTCGGAAACTTGGAGACGGAATTTGTCTATTACACCATAGTGACAGGATCGAACATCTCTATGACGAATCACACTGGAAACATTAAAAAAGAACAAATGCTGTTTAGGTTTCTGGGGGCCTGTCAAGCAGAATTCAGCAAGAAATTTCATACATATTAACTGACTATAACCAAATACTCAAATACAGAAATTTGCTAGTGATACTTTAAAAAAAATCACAGTACAACCCAAAAAGAAATGGGTAATTCTGAAATATTTGATGAATAAGAGTCATCTTCAGAATAATAAGTAAAGAAAAGTAAAAGAATGATAGGTAAAGAAAAGAATGATAGGTAAAGAAAATTCCTTTTAGCAACGACATTCTTTTCCTGGCTATCTGTGTACAGCAATATTCACTAAACAGGATATGTGAAATTGTTTCTTCCCCACAAAAGTCTCATAAATTCCTATTGCCACTTATTTATTGTTCAAGTAACAAAATAACGAACCTCTCCCTACACTTAAAATTGAAGTCCATGCACAAAGGCAAAAATAAGCAATTGAATAAGTAGGTAACACAGTAAGACCAATGCAACAGAAGGCTTACAATGCACTTCTGTATTTCTCTGAAAAGAGTATATAAAGTACTATAAATTCTATGCAAGTTATCTGCAGTGCCATTTATTTTACTTCATTCTTAATAGAGAACACAGAACAACTGAGTCAAAGATAAAACATTGATTAGGCAAGAGATTATATTTCTTTGCAATAGTCCGTGCTTATTACGTACTGAACGAAAATCAAAAGAAATGTGCAAAAACACGTCCTCAAAGATACATCATTTTATGGCTCTGAGATGATGAAAATGTATGCAAGAGAAAAGACTTCTGCTTCTCATTCTCAACGGAAGATTTAAACAAATACAGTTTACTTGGTAGCTTAAATTAAGGGCTGGTCATTGGATCCATCTGGTCACCACTAGTTCTAAAGTGAAAATTAAATATGAACAGCTTGAACAAACAATCATTTATCTGACACTCTAAGATGAAGTTATCTGGAAGAGCTCAGATAACCTCTTACAGATGAGTAGTTATACACTCGCTTCCTGTTTGTATAGACTAACTTTCAGTTTTATTAGCTGAATCATTTCAGATGAATTTATATGACCATTGTTCTGAGAGCATAGTATTATTAGTTCCACAAATGACACTATAACAGCAAGATGTTCCAAAGAGGGCTAAATTCCCTCTTATAGCTAGAGAAATTTAAAGGAATAAGTTAGAACTTTGCCTCCATAAATCTCCCTGCTATGAATAAAAGCACAATGAGGAAGTGTTCGTGGAAATATTAACACACACATCAGCTCCAACATAATGAATTATTATTTGGCCAACCTGTTTAGACTTTCTTAGAAACTTCTTAAAAAGTATGTTGCGGGACAAACTCTCAGCAAAAATTCAAAATATAATGAAGGCCTATGCGGGAGCAGCTTCAAGAAAAGATCTTTTCCAAGTTAAACACATAAATATTAACACACTGAAAACATGTTACCAGGAAGTGGTTGTGACTTACATATCCACACAACACTGAGGCTTTACTGCACCTGCAGCGTCAGCGACAACATACTTATTTGGAGTAGTACACAAAACTGAAAGAAAAAGTCACAATGGCCATTAGTGTTTTTTAAAAAATTAGTTTCTACAAGTCAAAAATTAGTAGGGAGTAGTTAAAATCCAGAAAATACACCTAGGAGACTCACCTTTGAACTTTAAGGCAAACTCATAGGGATTATACAGCGTCAACACTTGCTTATGTGTTGACTGGTCATCTGCATAAAATAGCAGCTCTGTGGGAAACACAAAGACAGGAAGATTTCCTTCCACTAACTCTGGCTGCCTTTTTTGTTGATGCATTGGCACTGAATCCCCCTTGCTGCGGCTTCAGTTTTTACAGTCTCAAATCTATTTGGGGCTTTTCTTAAAATCAGTTAAAAACTCCAAAGCATTTTGGCAATCTGGAAAGAGAAGAGAAAAAGCAAACTGAGTGATACCTGTAATCATGAGCCAGCTCTGACTAGCATGGTTAGCATGCATTATAACAGTCCCCAAATCATTTAAACATGCCTTTTGACTCTTCCGCTTGGCTTACTTATACAGCTTCTACCAAACTATGCAAAGAAACTTACACTTGCTCCTTTCACATTCAGGATATCAACCTATGATAAAGAAGGCTTCCTACTTAAAATTAATCACCCTCAAAAAGGTGAGATCAAAAGGATGTCACTCATTTAAAACCTCAGATTAAAAAAAAATGTTTTGTCACAACTGATTTTATGTGAGCCAATCAGAATTCTTAAAGATGAAAAAAATAAATAAAACAAAGTAAGCTTCCATGATTTACAAAGGAAAAACACGAGACTCACTTTTTTAACATTTATTTCAACAATGCTTTAGTTAGTGCCTTCTGGCAGCATGGGTGGAAGAGTTCTCTTAATCGTTTTTTCTACCAAAACCCAAGACAAGGAAAAATGTCTTGAAAAGAAGACGCATATCCAAACTTGCTAAGCAGTCCTTGGAGTTTTCCATGAAAATTCAAAGTCAGTAAGCAGGCCTCGGCATGCAAGTGGCACGGTGCCTCCCCTCCTACATCAAGTACACAGACTTCATGAGAGCTATTTTCTTCCAACTTCAGAGACCTTTTTGGATTCCTTCTGGGGTTGTTGAATATGTTCCAGAGAGTTGTAGCCTGTGTGATAAGTAATGTTTCTGTATTTGTCTCCTAATCTAATTTTGATCAACAACATTCTTATTTAGCTAGCGCCCTAAATGTGGCTTTTTAAAATAAAATGAGAAAGCTAAAACATACAGTCACAGAAAATGTCTGATTTTCACCCTGTAGATCACACCTATAAAATACAGTAGGCCAAAATCCATTTAATACTTTGCACTCAGGTTCTCATACACTCAGAGAGAAATATAACGAATGATTACATAGTTTGGTTGTTTTTTATTATTATTATTGTGTTATGACTGCTTTGCAATGTTGTGTTAGTTTCTGCTGTACCATTGTTTGGGTTTTTTTTGTTTGTTTGTTTTGTTTTCTTTGCGGTTCGCGGGCCTCTCACTGCTGTGGCCTCCCCCGTTGCAGAGCACAGGCTCCGGACGCGCAGGCTCAGCGGCCATGGCTCATGGGCCCAGCCGCTCCGCGGCATGTGGGATCTTCCCGGACCGGGGCATGAACCCGTGTCCCCTGCCTCGGCAGGTGGACTCTCAATCACTGCGCCACCAGGGAAGCCCCATCGTTTGGTTTTTACCAGCTATCAGGGCTCAGATTCTGATTGAGGCCTTGCCCACTTTTATCAAATAGGATACTGTATAATCATGTATGCAAATTTTTATTCTTTTCTCTCAGCTGAACATTATAGGCCAGGAACTATGTCAAGAGCTGCACAGAGATACAAAAATGAATAATGCACAGGCCCTGCCCTCCAGAAACTCTGCCCTCCAGAAACTCTGCCCTCCAGAAACTCAAGTATAATTGAGGAGACAAAATAAATATTTAAGCTACCTTTATTATAATGCATACCGTTGTATATAAAGCGCTAGGGAATTAGAAGACTGCATGAATAATTCTACCTGGAAGAGAGGCCAGGAGACAACATTTGGGGTGGCCCTTAAAGAAAAGAAGGATACGAGCTTCTGTGTTGGGGGAAGTAGGTAGGGAGGGCATTGAGACCTGGGGATCAGCATAAGGGAAGACACAGGAATGTGAAGGTAAGGGAGAACCTTGGTAAGCTCATCATCCACAGGCTGCCCCAGGTTCCACTTTCTCTTTGTATACTTTATAGCATGCATGTAGCCCATAACAGTGTTAGGTTGTTTTTTGTTTTTTAGGTTTTTATGACTAAGCTGAAAGCACCTATAGACATATTTATTAGTAATAATATTTTATATTTGTTTAATTCACAACAGATTACAAATTCTTTATTAATTACATATACTGAATGAACTGATCTATGTAAAGCCTTTAGCATTTGTTATAGGCAAGGCGCTGTTCTAAGTATTTGTTGTCATTACTAAATTAGGAAGAGACCAAGGTAGATAAAAAAATGCCAACAGGCCTCTCCTAGTCCAGTATTCTTTCCACTATACCAAACTAACTGGCCATTTCAATAAAATAAAACTAAGGTTATTCTAAAAAGCATATGGTTAAACCATTTTAATTCTGAGTTTTTATTTGCCATGAATTTCTTCTCTTTCCTAAGAGCCATACATATTTCTATTTGGATAATGTCCTCTCAGAAGTTTGGCATGTTATTTTTTTCAATAGAAAATGATAAGCTCTACAATTACTTTCTTAGTAAGCTTGGCTGCCAGGAATAGAACATCCAACTTTGGCATCACTAAATAATATTCAACATCTTATTCTAAAACTCAGTTAGAGTGAGAATTTAGCTTATGATAAAAGGTGACATCTCAGGCTTCCCTGGTGGCACAGTGGTTAAAAATCCGCCTGCCAATACAGGGGACACGGGTTTGATCCCTGGTCCGGGAAGATCCCACACGCCGCGGAGCAGCTAAGCCCGTGCTCCACAACTACTGAGCCTGCGCTCTAGACCCCGTGAGCCACAACTACTGAGCCCACGTGCCGCAACTACTGAAGCCCGCGCACCTAGAGCCCGTGCTCCGCAACGAGAGAAGCCACTGCAATGAGAAGCCCACGCACTGCACCGACGAGTAGCCCCCGCTCGCCACAAGTAGAGAAAGCTCGTGCGCAGCAACGAAGACCCAACGCAGCCAAATATAAATTTTAAAAAGATTTTTTTTAAAAAGGTGGTATCTCTAATTCATGGAAGATAGTTCAGTCAATAAATGTTGATAAAACCAGGTATCCATCTAGAAACACAATTGAGTTTATCCCTCACTCCTTATAAAATTCCAGAATTTTATTATGGTAAATTCCAAATGGATCAAAGCTTTAAATGTATAAAAAAAACAAAAGCATAAAAGCACTAGAAATCATGGAAAATCTTTTTAATAATCTTAGGCTTTCTAACAACCAGGAACCAAAAACTATTAGTAAATTCAACTATATAAAAACTTTTAAAGTTCTGCATGGCAAAAAGTTTTATAAGTAAAGCCAAAAAAACATGTTCAATCATATCATAGGCAATGTCTAACTGCCCTACTATATATAGAGGACCTCCAAATCATTAAAAAAAGACAACTCAATATAAAAATGAGCAAACACTATAATATTTTATAGAAAAGGACATACAAATCGTTTTTAAACTTACAAAAGGATGTGTAAGCTCACTCACAAGAGAAATACAAACTAAAGCTATACTTGAAATACATGTTTTTACCTGTCAGATTGGCAAAAATCAAAAATTTGATAGTACATGGTGGGAGCAATCAGGCATGTTCTTACATTGCTGGCGGGGATATAAATATAAGTTGATACAACCACTATACCTGCCAAAATTGAATGCACCTAACCCTCAGATCTAGACATTCTACTTCTAGGAATTTCTCAGGCATAAATATTCCCCTTGTGTGAAATCATATATGTGACAGGGCTTTTTTTTTTTTTTTTTTTTGCAGCACTGAGGATTAACAAAATAATTTACGTGAGGCACATAGAATGAAGCGTGGCATGCAGTAAGAGCTAGTTGTTGTCAATAGCAAAAGATTGGAAACGGCCCAACTGGCCATTAATAGGGGATTCATTAAGTAAAGTATGATATAGCCATTCGTTGGGATACCAGCTCTCTGTCAAGAAGAAAGAGGAAGCTCTTTGTGTGGTGTGGATATGGACTGATCTTCAAATGCAGTATTAAGTGAGAAAAGCAAGGTGCGATGCAGAGAGTAGGGTATGCTACCATTTGTGTAGAAAAGGAAGATAAAAGACTATGTAAACCTATTTTCTTGGGTATGGGTAAAATATCTTTGGAAGGACAGCCAGGGCTGCCCCTGGAAAGACAAACTGAATGGCTGGGGACAGGGGTGAGAGGGGAGTTTTCTCCTGATACCCTTTTAAATCTTTTGAGTTCTGAACCCCATGAAGACCTAATTCAAAACTAAAAAAAAAAAAAAAAAGTTGACTCAAACAACAACTCTACTAGAGGCTAATTTGAAAAGGGTCTCAGGGTTTTTTTTAACTTTTATTTTTATTTTATTTTTTTGGCTGTGCCACATGGCATGCAGGATCTTAGTTCCCTGACCAGGGGTCGAACCCATGCCCCCTGCAGTGGAAGCACAGAGTGTTAACCACTGGACCGCCAGGGAAGTTCCAAAAAGGTGCCAGTTTTGAAACATAAGAAGGAATTTAGAAACAATGTGTGAAAAATCTGTTGATTGCATTTTCCATTTATGATCTTTTAATAACATTGAAAACCTTAAACTATGTGTTAAATAGAATTATTTTTAATTATTTAAAATAATTTTATATGCAACAGAAACTCATTACAATGAGAAGAACCAAGATTTATTTAAGATGACTTGAAAACTTAGGAAAATGTAACACTTTCTTACAAAGGAGTATGAGATGGTTTATAAATCTGGCTGGGGAGTCAAAATTAAACACACAGAACAAGTGCTAAACTCTTGCTTCTAACCTCAGGAAGTTAGTTGGCATAGGTCAGAGTAGAAATTTTACTAGCTTTAAATGATGGCTTAGTAGAAATTCTTATTTTTGAATTTTGAAGCTTTCTCTTTATGAGTTGGATATTTTCCCATGAATTGTGAATAGGCTGTCTGTCCCCTAGTCACCATCTTAAAAGTGCTGAATCATTTTTGAGCAGTTTACTATCTCTTTTCGAATTTGTGTTCCCATTTCTCACTTATCTTGGCTACGATATAAATTGCCTCCCAAACTCCAACCAGAGGAGATTAGGGAGAAATTAGCACTAGGTCACCAGTGCAATATTACAGACTCTGCCAACAAACATGATGGAGCATGATACCTGCCTTTAATTGATGGTTTTCCGGAGACTAACACTTTCTCTTTGCTCTAGTCAATATTGCAAAATGATAGAGTGCAAAAATTCTGGGGAGAGATTATACACTAAGCTGGTAAAACCTCACTGTGAATCAGTTAATAAGGTTGCTTTCCAAAAGTCAAGCACACACAGAGTCAAAGGATGTCAGCTCCTAACCCTTCTTATTTTACCAACAAGGAAAACAGGCCCAGGATGGTTAAGGGTCTTACCCAAGGTTGCACAGGATATTGGTGGCAGAACTCTGGTCTCCAGAGTCGCACTTCCCTATACAATAATCATCTCCTCTGCGTCTCAGTTCAAAAACCCTGCTTCCCTAATGCTGATGGCAACACATGCCCTCATCTCTAGGAAATTCCCGCTTTTCCAGAAGAGAAGAGTTCTCAAAGGATGACCCAAAATTCAAGTCTTGATGCATGTGTTTCCTTTTCAGTTTTATCAAGAAAAAAAACTGAGAGACAATTTCACTTACTAAGTTGCGCACACTTTCTTTTCCTGATTGTGAAAGCAGAGCTATGGCTGTCAGTAACTATTCATTAGGGCGATAATAACCAAGGTTTATTTTATTCTTCCTCTCTGGACACCAAAATTTTACATATTCTTCAAAGCCTAGTACAAATGTCCCCTCTTTATGGCCTTCTGCTACTGCTCTGATCTACAAGCATTTCACTAATTTTATTACATTATTTTTTAATGTACTTACTGGATAGAGTGAATACATTGACATTTGTTTTGTGTGGACTAATTGTGACTCCCCAGATTTCAGTCATAATGCCGTATTGTTTTTCTGTGGGGTTTTTGTTTGTTTTGTTTTGTTTGTTTTGTTTTTTTGCATCCAAAGACTCAAGCTCAGCGTTAGGTACTTGGAAGATACTGAACTTAGCAGTTAACCTACAGGTATCCACTAATAAATATCTCCTGCATCAAGAAACATTCCCCTTCCCCATAGCTGAACACGCTTCATCCACAAAAGACAGGCAACCCATCCCAATTAGAGGAACAGTAACTCTATGGTGGCTGCTTGCCATGGGCTGCAGTAAGAGAACGGAGAGCATCGACACTCCCAGCTGCCTCTCCCCTCCTCCCTCCCTCCCATTTCCCTCTCTTCATCTCCACTGCCTCCCCGTGCCCAACTGGGCCAGCAGGGTTTAGAAATCTGAGGCTCTGACATACCCCTGACTTTACAGGGAGACAGAACCGCTGCGAGCTGGTGGTACAGGAGACTGCCTCATCCTTTTCCTCTGATCCCAAAGCACGGAAATGCAAACATGAATGAAATCTGAGCGAAAACCTTATGTGTGCACACCACCTTGTGACCAGTCTGCAAACTACTCTCCCACCAAAAAAAAAAGCCTCAACACACTGAAATCCTCACCCACACTTTCCACCATCAGTCCAGAGAGACCAATACCCCAAGTGTGATTATTTTCTCTGTCTTCGTCACTTTGGATGGACCAGAGGAAGGGAAAGATAAGGCTCTGAGATAAACAGGGGAGTTTCGAGACCTTTTATCCCCAAAGATTCAAAACCTGGACTTAAAGAGCATAGAAACCCCTTGCAAACCATATAGTCATTTGCCCCCCACCCCCGCCCCGCCCTTATCTGGGGGAGAGGAGCCTGCAAGAAAAATGAAATAAGTGATCCTTGGGGATTCTTGTACCGAAGTAGTTCAAAGTTTGAAACAGTTAAGGATGATTTGAAGTACAGCCTCTCGCTGACACTAGGGACCCATCTGCTTGGCTACAGTGCACCAGCTACTTACTACCTGTGCCTGGCTCTTGTGTTTACTGATTAGGGCTCCCAGCTCCACCTTCAGGCCCAGCTCCCTTTTATCTGGGCACAGGGGCTATCTCTTTCCTCCATACTTGGTGCAGTCCTTGCCAATGGCCAACTGGATAGTAAACAGTGAAGAGCAATATGTTCTTTTGCTTTACTCTCACTGGTATTAAAACCTCTCTTTCCTTCCCATTTCATAAAGTCAGCTCTCCTCATCTCTGAGTTTCCAGTATCGTCTATTAGGCTTTTTAATGGCTGGTCTGTTCCTAAAATCGGCTCTTTCACAAGCGATGTTCTAATGTTCACGCTATATTTTTAAATGGTTCACTGCTCAATATTAGGCAATTTTGTTTTTATACAATTTCGAGGGGTTTTTGTATAATTTGATATCTTACTAATGAGATTGACTGCTACAAATGATATGTAGTGCTAGGCTATTACATATTTAAGATGTAAAACTTAAGCAGTGTACCTTTTAAGGTTTAAAAGAAACAAGGATGGGGCATCCCTGGCAGTCCAGTGGTTAGGGCTCTGAGCTTCTACAGCAGGGGACATGGGTTTAATACCTGGTTGGGGAACTAAGATCCCGCATGCCACGCAGCGTGACCAATAAATAAAGAAATAAAGAAATAAAAGAAATAAGGATGCTCTCCAATAATGCCTTTTTTAAAACATTTCTTTCAAACTAGTTCTTTCCAACCCTTGTTTTATACTATCCCAATGTCTTCAGTTATTTCATGATGTATGTGCAATTCTCAAAATCTATATTAACTCATTATATGAAATACATATGTTGCTACATAGAGCACTCTCAGAAGTTATAGAATCACAAATTATTTCAACAAACATTTACTGAGCACTTATTATATACCAGGCACTGTGCTAAAGAATATGGAGAAAAGATGAAATCATGGTCTCAGCCCTCCAAAATGAGTCTAGCAGGAAAAACGGATATACATAGTAATTAGGATAAGATGTGACAAATGTTAAAATGCTGATAGATACAAAACGCTCTGGGAGCATAAAGAAAGTGACAGTCTGCCTTAAATAGGGGTTTGCAGTAGGAGTGGAGGGAGACGGGGGTGAATTCCAAGGAAGAGTATGTGTGGAGGCATGAAAGGGACTCTTAAAATGAGCTTTGGCATTGCTTATGGTTAAAAAATAGCACGTATGGGGGAGCGGCAAGAGAGAAGGCTGGAAAGGTAAGCTGGAGGCAGATGGTGAAAATCTTGTAAGCCAAGTTTGAGAGTGTTTCTCAAAATGTCGTACCAGACTAGCAGCAGCAGCTTCACCTGGAAACTTGCTAGAAATGCAGATTCTTGGGTTCCCCCCAGACCTACTGAATCAGAAATTCTGTGGTTGGGGCCCAGCCATCTGTGTTTTAATAAGCCCTGCAAATGATTCTGATGCACTCTATGCTTTGAGAAGCACTGCTGCAGGCCAAGGGAAACCTCGGAAGGATTTGAAGCAGGGAATTGACTGGATATGATCTGACGTAGGAAACTGGTTGCCATTGACTAGTCAAGCAAAGGGCCTGACCCCAAAGTAGTTACAGTAAAAAATAAATAAATATTGAATGAATGTGGCATGGAGAGATGAGGGCCTACACTAAGGCAGGAGGAATGGAGAGGAAACAGATTTCAGAGATGTTTTTCAGGTGTCTCAAGTTCAATCAGGTGACTAGGGTATATCCACACAAATGTATAACCAAAATGGTTTTTATATAAAAGCAAGCTATAATTTTGTCAACTGTATCAGCTACTAAGTGTTTTAAGAAGTGGTCCACACAGACCCTAGAAAAAAGGGGAGGTTAAGAGCAATTTCTATGTGTTGCCACAGTGTCAAGACCAAAGGGTGCCCTGGCTTGTACATGAATCTCTGGTCTGCTTGGCAGTTCTACGTCTCCCTTTATTAATAAACTGGTATTCATATTACATAGAAATCTCTTGTGAGTTTGGTTAGTATGGATCAATCCCTGAGACTGACTAATAGTTTCTAGATGTGCTGGCAAAATGTAATTTTGAACCCTGAAAAGCTGAAAACCAGATACTGGTTCTGGTGATCTAATCAAGGTACTGTCAAGGTGAGACCCGGCTAGAGCTGTCTTTTTATTCAAATTTCATCATTGATCACATAGCCCACTTAATTCAGGAAGAAGTTGGAATGAGTGAAAGAATCAGACTTTGTACTATGCCCTGAAGATCAAGAAAGTCAGATGGAACTGTTATTTATAATGTTTAGCGGAGGCAATCTTCAATTCCCTGATAGAGGAGAGACAGGTACAGGTCAACCTATACGGTTAATTTACCTAATAAGAATTTTGCAGAATGCAGTTCCTATTTCTATTAGGATTCTGGGTACTTCTTGTTACTTGCTGCATGTTCCTTTTAGTTGATACCAACATCTTGCCTTATTTGACCAGCTTATTTTATCCAAGAATAGTGCCCAATCAAAAACTGCACCACTTTATGGAATCTGAGAGCTATTAGGGGCTCTGGAGATTAAAACAAAACTTTCATATTACACATGAGGAAATGGAGGGCCTCAAAGAGTAAATCACTTAATCTATTTATTGTAGGGCAAGATTCTCCAGAATGCTACAAGGTGGCAAAACAAGATTCAGAACACTAATAATCTAAGTTTCAGACAAGATTTTAAATTATTTTCCGTCTTAAACTTTTTAAAATCAGAAAAAGAATAACAAATTACTTCATTGGGCTATTAGAGGACTGGGAAGCTTTTCTTGCAGTTTCTTGTTTTCTGCTTTTCAGAAATTGGACTTATATGTAAAAGGTCCATGAGAAAAAAAATTGAAAATAAAAAATTTAGGAAGAAAATGTGCATGAACAATTTAAGGGGAGAAACATGCATTATGTTATAAACTAGTTGTTCTATTTTCTATCTTTGCCTATAACATGGTAACTCGGTACTGAATATTGTCCATTACATTTAATTATATTCTATAAATAAAGGAAATCCAAATAAAGGGAATTCCAAATTTTCAAATATCCTGGTATTTGAGTAAACCTCTTATTTTGAGAGTTCTAGAAATGCTTCAGAATCTAGTTTAATCTCGAATCCTGTTTGGATATGTAGACGTGAACAACTTGAAAGGCACATTTGGCCCCGTTTCCTGTTTTCCAAACTTCCCACTGCTTTATAACCAAATATACGTGTAATCTAAAAGTTGGTGTCCACTCCCTATTTAATATCCTGTATATGATATTTTCTCGGCAGAGACTTCCCAGCACTTAGAGGAAACAAGTGGACAAGATTTTCACCATCAAGAATATATTAAATCCCATGTGCGCCCTGCCTGAAGAAGTAGATTTTCCCCTTTTTGTCTGGAATTCACATTAAGAACACAATGCATTCCAAAAGTACAGGACTGCTTTTTAGGCAAGATCCAAAGGACCCAATGTTTCAGGTTTCCGTCCTTCTCTTAGTTCCCTCAAAGGTAAAAAAAAAATCCGGGACCTTTTTCACTTAACATTTTCCCTCTCGCTCCCCGAAGTGAGGTCTTTTTGAGTCTACTGGGGCAGAAATGCTACTTCAATCCGGAGAGGACAGATGTCAGTTACTTTACCCAGAGGGGACACCACAGAGCACTGACGAAGGGCTGGAAGGCTGAGGAGGGAGTATCAAACGATCCATCCTAGGACTTCAGCTCCACCAGGCTGGGGCCCAGCCTTTCCAGCCCTCGTCCCCACACCGGCCGGCTCCATGTGAAACCGGTCATGTGAGCCTGTTTACAGCCCAGCAGCTGGTGCAACCATCAGGATCCGTGCGGAGGTCCAGGAAGGGGGAAGACACAGGCCACGTACCCCTTACATCCCCCGCCAATCATTTCAAGAAGGCGTTTGCTCTCACTCCCAGCCTTTCCACCCCGCTTTCATTGCCCTCCAGCCATCCCGGGACGCCTCGCTCCAGCCCCGCCGATTTCCTTCCAATTGCTCGCCGCGGGGACCGGCTGGACTGGAGGAAGGACGAGGACAGTGTCATCCCGAACAGGGATGTCGACCTCCCTCCCCCAGCCCTCCTCGAAACATCCGCCAAAGAGTTGTCCCTGGAGTCGCATCCCCGGGGCAACCGAACTCTGTCGGGCAGGCACCGGGAGGATCCAGAGCCAGCTGCCTCCGCCCGGGCAAAAGCGAAACACACACGCGCCAGCCCCATCCGGGGGCGGAGATCCGCGGGCGGCGGGGCAACTGACAGTCAGAGATGGGGCAGAAAGGACTCCATCTGCCTTCCCCCCACCTCCCACCCGCGTCCCGGCGCCACGGAGCCCGGCTGTCAGTCACAGAGCCAAGCTCGGGGTTTAGGTACAGCTCATTCTTTCCGCGGGGTCTCTTGGCAACGCAACTTCCACGTCTTCCCGAAGTCGGAGGAAGTGGGTGACGGGACGGTGGGGGACTCTCACCTCGGCAACACCGGTTCCTCGGAAAGCAGCTGCGACTGCTCCCTCCAGTCCTTTGTCAGCATCTCTAGGCTGCACTGCCTGCTGGGATACCGGAGGACTCAAATGCCACCTCTCTCCGCCCTGGAGGATGAGCTGCGGTTGCGGGGTGGGTGGGAAGAGGGAGAAGAGGTGGAGTCGGAGGCGGGGCCGGATCCGGGGGCGGGGCTTCCTTACTGCCACCTGGCCTCTGGATTTCTCCCTGCTGTCTCTGACCTGCCCCTCCTCTCCCTTCCTGCCGCCCCTTGAAGAGAAAGGGGACTCTTACAGAAGGCCATCTCTCATTGCATTTGTTAGGCAGTGACCCTTGACTCCTCCCTCGTCCTATTCCCCTACACACACACACACACACACACACACACACACACACACACACACACACACACGCAGAATGAGGACAGTGGCTAGTTGATTCTGCCTCTGAGATGTCTTATTAACCCCCTCTTTCTCCACGCCATCCTCAGTGCTACAGGCTCTGTTTAGGCCCCATGATTTTTTGCTTGGACTCTTGCAGTAGCCTCCCGATTGGACTCTCTCCTTCCACTCTTGTCTTTGTCTAAACCATCTCCCAGACAGCAATCAGAGAGATTTAAGATGTATACGTGACAAGTTACTCTTCTGCTTAAAACCTTTCACTGTCTCAGCAGTATCTACAACCCCTTAGCATTTTATATGAGGTCCTCTGCAACCCTTTTCTGATAACCCAACACCTGAGCCCATCAACTGGCCATCCATGGAAGACAGTGGGGCCTGGGACAATTCAACCAGCGCTGGCTGCCCAAAATACTCCCCCTTGAGAGGAGGCCACACTGTCAGTAATGCTCATAGGCCCCTTGAGTATCATTAAAGAGAATTTTCAGAATTAAATTTTAATCATGTCCATTAAGGAGAGTAAGGTACAGCCACTCCAGGTCCCCTCCCCACAAGTATAAGGCCCAAAGAATTTCCCCCAGTTGTCCCACCTGAGCAATGGGCTGCCAGTAGATCTCCCATGGGCTCAGGCTTCGGATGCCTTTGCTCACAGATTCCCACAGTTTATAATGCCCTTCTGTCTTTCAAGGCCCAGTAGAAATGTCACTACCTCCGGTAAACCCTCCAGGATCGTCCATGAGAACCATTAACTCCTGCACCACCATCACAGAATGTTACTTTTTCTGCTTTGCAATTCTTCCTGACTTAGGTAATCACTAGTCATGTATATGTCTTCCTTTCTCTCCTGCCTAGGCTAAGAATTTCTCAAAACCCACCCATAGCTGGCAGCAGAATGCCTGATTCAGAAGAGACATACAATTGGATGAAATGAATGAAATCCTTCAACTTCACTGCATCTGAAGCCCTAAGTAGGCCCAGAAAGAATGCTAGGCAAAACCTCATATAATCACCACCTTCCCTTCACTAGGACATCTCCGTCTTGACCCAGCCACATGAAACACAAAGTGGTTAGTCAGCAGAGCATTGCAAAAGGACCAAAGCTTGTACTTCCCTTGCAAGTCAGACTGGTTTGTGGTACGATATGTGGTTGTGGAAGATATTGCTGGTATAGTTCACATGACAATCCAGTGTAGAAAGATTTCACGGTGCCATAGAAAATAACTGAGTTTCCAAATGCAGTTGTATCTCCTGCTTTTGGGAAGCTTCAGACTTCTATTTGCTTCAGGCTGCCCTTGGGCTCCATCCACATCCCTTCAGACCTTGTAAACTGTGTTATAAGGTATCCTTTTACAAAAGTAGGCGTCTTGCTTTGTGTTGTTCCCGCACCATTTAATGCATATTGTTTGCTCTCCAATTACATTACAAGATACACTCTGGCGCAGTTTCCTCATCCATAAAATGGGGACAAGAATCCTTGTCCTACCCAGTTTACTGGGCTGTTAGGAGGTTCTGATGTAGTAATATTTATAGTATATGTGAAAATGTAACTGTAGGATGCTTTTCCAGTGTAAGGTCTGTTTTATTATTACGTTTTTAAAACCTTTACACTCTACCACTTAGGTATGTGTGTTTGAGATTCCACATTAGAAATCAAAGCCTTTATTGTGAATCCCTGGGGATAATGCTTTAAATCATGGTTTCCCAAATTTGCCTGAAGAATTACCTGTAACTGTTGACTTAAAGAAAGACACACAATATAAGAGTTGTGAGTTTAAGTTTTATTTGGGGTCTTGCTGAGGACTATAGCCCAGGAGGCAGCCATTCAGCTAGCTCTGAGGAAACTGCTCCAAAGAGGTAGGGGAGAAGCCAGTTTATCCACTTTCAGCTAGGAAATATGCACAGTCAAGCATACATTCTTGGTAAAAGATTATTGCTATTCACAAAGAACAGATACCTCAAGTCAATGATTTTAACTGTGCGTTCCTATGTATTAGAAGATGCAAGAATCTGGGGTCATTGAAATTCTTCCTGAGATATGCATCTAACTACCCATGGGGCCTGCTTGTCCAAAGCACAGAGTGCCTCCTCCTGTTTTTCATCCTGAATTCCACTCAGAGTACACTGTCCATCAGCAAATGCAGTGGGTTACAACTTAACCCTTGTAGAACTGGGTGGTGAGCAACGCTCTTTGTTCTTCTTTGTTCACAGAGCCCTTGTTAGAAACAGATTTCCATGATGTCCACAAAAGAAAGCCACGAATTCAGAACTATTCTGATATTCAGAGCTTGGACAATTTTCTAATCCCCTTTGCTATGCGCTTCAGGAAGTATCTTTTCTTCTAGTTCAGACCTCGCTGGGGCTTCAGCACATGTATGTCTGATTTGTGAGCCCAGCTGCATTAGCCTGTTCATTTTACAAAGCCTGCAACTTCATGAAGGTGTAGAAAACGAGCAGAGAATTTTAAGGAGAGTTGCCCATTTTCAGAGAGTAAATAGTCCCTGCTTTCATATATTATTTGTATCTAAAAAAAAAAAACAGATTTCCAGAACCTACCCAGACTTATTGAATAAAAATTTCCAGGTAAGATTCTGCTCCAACAATTCTAAAGTGTGGGCTTTTCTACACCACTGACCAACTGTCTGACACAGGCTGGGTGTCCTATAATTCAACTCCACTCTGGCACTGTCTACCCACAATTCAACTCCACTCTGACACTATCTAACTGGAGATAGTGTCATATCCCACAGGTTAAGGGCTCAGTCCCACAAGACTGCCCTCCACTTCAGATATCAATCACAAGTCCAGGTTATCACCTGTACTTCTGACCAATTGGCTGTAAATCAGGGGTCCCCGTGACCCCCTCCTTTGGGTTCAATCAATTTGCTAGAGCAGCTCACAGAACTCAGGACACCAGTTTCCTCACTAGATTACTGATTTATTACAAAGGATATTAAAGAATATGAACCAATGGCCAGATGAGGAGATACATAGGGCGAGGTCTTGAACAAAAGAGCTTCTGTCCTTGTGGAGTTTGGGGCCCGGCATGGTGGCACACGGAAGCATTCTGGTTCACCAACCTGAGGGCCCTCCAAACCCTGTCCTTTTGGGTTTTTACAGAGGCTTCATTACATAGGCATGATTGACTAAATTATTGGCCACTGGTGACTGATTCAACCTCCCGCCCCTCTCCCCTCTGGAGGTCCCCATCCTTAGGGGTTTTCCAGTAGTCACTGCATTAACATAAACTCAGATATGGTTGAAAGGGTTTTGTTATGAATATCCAGACACCTTTATTGCTCTCATCACTTTGGATATTTCAAGAGTTTTAGGAGCTCTGTGCCAGAAACAGGGAGGAAAACCAAATATATATTTCTTATTATAAATCACAATATCACACCAGGAGAAAAACAAGATCAACAGTATAATTAGGAATGATACCAGGTGATTGTAATCCTCAGAGAAACCTGGGAGACACTGCTCTTACCAGTTATTCACAGATCAGAATGAATTCATTTAGGATTCTTTCTGGGAAAGGCCTCTCAGATAAGGAGAAATCAAAACTGGAACAGATCCTGAGAGGAGGCTCCAGAAGGGCAGAAAAACTTCAGTTTGCGTCACAACTGTGCCCACAACTAGTAAAGCAAAACCTTCCCCTGGGTTTCCTTGTCCTTGCTCCAGGAGCCCAGAAACTGGCTTGAGGCTCTGTGGCTGGCAGCTAAGCTGATTTCCCAGTGGAAGCCAAAAACAGGAGCCGTTACTGTCTCCATCCAGTTGGTGATTTTCCAGGACTTTCTTAGTGCTCTGTGACCAAAACTCCCTTTAGACTGCTCTCTTCAGAGTTCCCCCATCTTCCCAAGCAGACCTCTTTCCCAGCAGTTAAACACGGTATTGTCACTGTTTTCCTGTTTGTCTCTCCGGTGGTGAGAGCTGGACTGGGTCTTAAACACCTTCGCACCCCCTGGGGTGTGGCACTGTGCCTGATGTATTGTCGGTGCTTCTGTTGTGCTGACCTATGAAATTGTTTAACATCTGCTTCACCTGCTTGACTGGGAGCTCACCGAGGGGAGCCACAGTTCAACTCGGTATCCTCATGTCCTAGCCTGGAGACGTGCACAGGGTCATGGGTCAGCAAATGTTTGTTGAAGACCAAATGGTCTCCCTTTTGGTAGCGCCTACGTTAGCTACTTCAGGAGAGATGCAGGCTGCTAGGCACTGGCACTGGTAGTCTTGAGACTAGGATTCAGGGAGAGCCTATTGCTCATAGCCTTGATGTACGTGTGCTCCTTTTGACCTGAGCTGAGTTCGAGAAGGGCCTTTTGAAAAGAGTGGGGAATATGGCCTAGTTCTCCCAATACCTTGAGGCAAGCGCTGGGACTGGAAGGTGTGGCTAAAACAGGATTGAATACCAGCAAGGTTTCGGCTGCATTCTCATCTGCTGACCATCCAGACACGTGGCAAATCCAGGCACACAAAGGCATTAAAGGCCATACCGTTCACCCTAGATTGTTCAGCCATGTTCAGCTATATCGCATTGCTATTCCATTTTGGAAACCTTTGCCCAGAGCTCCTCTCCTGTTCTTGCCATAGCTCATTTTGGAAAAAATTAAGCAATAAAAATCACAATTGCAGGCATTTGGTAGCAGGGTAGAAAGAGAATTTTAACTGCCTAGAGCACTTTTTGCAAAAGTAGGGACTGACTTCATTGTCCCACTAACTAGCTGTATGAACTCAGGCCAATCCTTTCTTCAGCCTGGGCCTCAAAACTCACCCATTTGTACAATAAGGTGGCTGGACTAAAATGAGTGTGGCAGGCCTGGCCAGAAATCTTTGTTCAAGGTCCAGGAAATAGATTTTTCTCCTGCCCTGATTCCCCACCCAAACTTATAGAATCAACCACAGAAAAACTGTTCTGTATTTCTCCTCCCCTCCACCCCACACAACCCACATTATAAAAATAAAAGTTACTAAATTACTGATTAGTCAAGACCATTTATTGAATTACCTACTAGATGTCAATACTACGTACGAATGATTTTGTTTTATTCTTTAAATAGTAGGAGCATTTTCCATGCTCCAGGAGCTTGAGATGGTCTCAGTGACACCAAGAGAAACCTATGACTTAGTGAGCCTGTGGGCAGAGCTAAGGATGGTTTGTACCTTCTGTTGTGGCAACCAGGCTACCTGTACTCTTTGCATCTATTGGGTTACAACAGTTGCACAAGACTCTCTATTCACTATGCCAGAAAAAATTGACCAAGATAAGGAGATGGTCTTAGGCATAGTATTAAGGGGAAAGAGGTACAAGTCAGGAATTCCTTTTGAAAATAGAAGGCAGCTGTGGAATGAGACATGTGATGCTGAGTGCTTTACGAGAAGAAGCATGGAGTCATGAGCTATGGAAACTGGGGTAAGTTGCTTAACTTCTCTGAGGTCAGATGCATCAGCTATGAAGCCTTCTTTCAGATGACAGCCTGGATAGAGGAAATAATGCATGTTTGTAAAGAGCCTAGAACGTAGAAGGAAGGCACTCAGTACATGTTAGTTATTACTATGAAGAATCTGAGACCCGATAAAGAAAGAAAAGCCATGAGCCACTGAGACTGGTCAACTTAGTTATACAAATTCAAGGGGAGTCCATACTAATGATGGTGTAGCCCAGATACTGGCTTGGGGCATCCCCAATTCCAGCCCATGTCTCTGCACTCTTCAGAGGATTTCCATGCTTTTACATCCTCATACTTCAATGCCTCCATGTTCTCGGACACTTGTGCCTGCCATTTTGGCTGTCCTGTGTCCAACCCAGAGAGGCTTTGCCATTTCCTACAAGAAATCCAGATACTCAGCATTTTCTAAATTTGATAACTTGACTGAAAATGCTCAAGGTTGTCAGGGAGCTCCTACATCATGTCCTGGGGAGCTGACTGCTTTCTTGTCTACACCCTTTCACTCTGTTCCATCCCAAAGCCTGTACTCCCCGTGACCCAACCCTTAATGCTTAGCTCCTCGACTTGTCTCATAAATGGTAGAGTGATCTGGGATTCTCTACCTAGTAATCTGGTGGGCACTCAATGAAAATGTATTTATATTTAAAGCTTAAAACTGCACTAAAACTTTTGGGCCACCCTGTTGAGGGAACATGCCAAAGGGCGGCACTAAAATTTCATTAAGCATCCAAGATGTATAACTTGTCACACTCACCTACTTATCTACTCACTTCATGGGCAAACTTGGAAGGCAGACTGAACTAACACTGAAAACAATGTTAAGGTAAGCACGCACACCACAGCACATCTGAGAACATGTCATCATAGAAGTGCGGATGATTTCAATGACTGGGATGGATAAGCCGTGGCAGGGAGATCCTGCAGTAACACATACTTAAGATGTAGCTTGTATATAATTATACTTCACAACAGCCCATGTGATTTTGTACTTCAAAGTGACCAACCCTATAATCCAGTTTTAAGTATTTTCCAAACGTCCACTGCAGAAGACAGGTGTACCGTACTGCAGCGCAGTGGCTTAAGAGCATGGATAAAAAGCATTCCGATCCGGGTTAAAACCTCATCTTTGAGTGGCGGGCATGACAGCAAATTCGGGAGGGTTGCTCGAGGGTTCAAGTCGTCATTGCTGGGGTTGTTCTATTGCGCCAGTGGGGCGTGCTGAGTGCTCTGGGAAAGCCAGGAGCGGACCTCTGCGAGGGCTGCGGCCGTCCACTGCGCTCTCTCTTCAGTTTTGTGAATGTATCAAGTTGCTTTTCAGCCAACATGAGTGGTTATCTAAAGAAGCCTATGACTTCATACATTCGATTTTCTAAAGAACAGCTACCCATATTTAAAGCTCAGAACCCAGATGCGAAAAATTCAGAACTAATTTTAAAAATTGCCGAGCTACGGAGGGAACATCCTGATTCAGAGGAAAAGATATACAAAGATGTTTACAGGGCAGAATGGCAGGCATACAAAGAAGAGATAAACAGAATTCAAGAACAACTACCTCCAAGTCAAATGGTATCTTTGGAAAAAGAAATCATGCAGAAACGTTTAAAAAAGAAAACGTTAATAAAAAAGAGAGAGTGAACAACGCTTGGAAAACCGAAAAGACCTCGCTCAACTTATAACATTTTTATAGCTGAACGCTTTCAGGAAGCTAAGGATGGTACATCACAAGTAAAGCTGAAAACTGGAAAAATCTCTCTAGTTCTCAAAAGCAAGTATATACCCAGCTTGCTAAAGATGAAAAAGTTCGTTATTGTAACGAAATGAAATCTTAAGAACAAGTTGTTGAAGTTGGAAGAGATGATCTTATACGATGCTCAATGAAATACCCAGCAAAAAATGACCCTGAGAAGTATTAAAATAGAAGACTGAGTTACGTTTGTAATGGGTAGACACAAGAAACCAATTAGGTCTCAATACCCAAAGCTGTTGTAAAATTAGAATAGATAAAGTTGGTAAACGTTTATATTTAATTCCTTTTCTGTAGCCCATGGACTTCTGCCAGCCAATTCAATACATTTTGTATTGGTGTCTTGCTTTGGAAAACCCAAACTGATAAGAGTTCATGCGGAATTTATTTTGTGTTTAGGAACTACTGAGCATCAAAATAATCCATGAAATGTAGCAGTGAATCATTTTACCTTTGATAGAGGTAAATCAGACTGTGAAGTTTTTTATACTCTATGACTATGGAAAGAATATTCTTGTTTCCTTATATTATGGAGCCAGGAGTTTCCTATTCAAAAGTGTCTCAAAGTTTGTAGAAGCCATAGTGTTCTATGATATAATTGTGCATCTTTAAAAGAGCATCCAGAACTCATGTTGGTAAATTCCAAATCCTGGGTATAATTCATATTGTAGTCAGAGTTGATGGTTGTACATGCAAGGGACTTCTGGTGTCAGCTGAAACTTTTATAAAAGGGATAGAGAGATTTATAAACCTTTTCCCCATTATCTTTTTTCCTAAATTAAAAACTAAAAAATTATGTACCAAATCTATGCATATTGTTTTATATTGCATAGAATAAAAATTTAAGTGTTTCCTAATTATGTTTTAAGGTGAAACATTCATTTTACAGGTTTCTGGGGTTGTTTTTTGGTTTGTTTTTTAAAGTAGGAATTTGTATTCTGAATTATTTTTTCTCTCATGTGAGTATATTTATCTAGAAAGTGGAGAACTTATTTGGTATAAGTTTTAAACTGAGAGATCTAAAAAACATAAGTCTCCTAAGTCTCTAGACTTGGAACCTGTAGTTTTTAAACATTTTGCATAACATATAAAAGCCTATATAAGGGACAGCCAGCTCTGGCCTGTTGGCCAAATCCAGCCCACTGCCTGCTTTTCATGGCCTTGCGAGCTAAGAATTGTGTTTACAATTTTAAATGGTTAAAAAAAAGAATATTTCAAGACACATGAAAATTAATATGAAATTCAGTGTCCATAAGTAAAGTTTTATTGGAACACAGCCATACTCATTGTTTATGGCTGCTTTTGTGCAACAGTGACAGAGTTGACTAGTTGCTACAGAGAGGCATAGCCTGCAAAGACTGACCCCTATACCGTGGAATGAGACGATCTTATTTGCTATGGCTCAGTAAAATAAACCTTAAGAATTTGCCAGTTAGCATATAAACCTTACCATCTTTTAGCAGCTGTTTATCCTCTTAGGAGAGTCAAGCAAAGTTTTCAAAATCCACACCAGCTTTTTGAGCAAAATATTCAACTGTCATCATCAGTTCACAGGAATAGGATAACTCAAACTTTATATTTACTTTATATTATACAAAATATTATGCCAAAAAACTGTGTATTCTACATCTCCAGAAACAAATGAAGATTTTTGTAGTTTGTGGGTAGAAAATAAATAAAAAGTCACGAAAAAAATGACTTGTTACATACCAAACTTGGCAAAGGTAGGGACTGTAGAGAAAAATATAGCTTAAGAGGAAGCCTAAGATTTAAATATATGAAGTTGAGTTTATTCAAACAACTTTCCTCTGTGGATAGGAATACAGGACAAAGTCTACCATTAGGTAAATAGGCACCATGAGGCTAGAGTATTTTGGGGAGGAAGGGTTAGGGAAGAAAAGGACGTGTGCTAGTGTCTATCACAAGCTTTTCTCAATTAGGTTTCCAGGAGAGAATTAAGCCCTAATTCCCTATGGCATCTAGAATGGTACTGATTTTGTATCATCCTCAGGAGAATGGAGAAAATAATCACTCAAATAATTTACTGTGTTCTGTGCTTCAGATGAGCCCAGTGAGCACATAGGAGTCAGTGTTTGTAATGAATAGGATAGAATGGGTGAGGTAGAGAAATGAGTTATGTAAACACCTGCAGGACAAGTGTAGTATAAAACACATCTTTGCAATTACTTTCTGAGCTCTTTTAGCATTTAAGTACCTATATCATTTTGTACCAAACACATTCAAATCTTATCTTCCCGAACACACTGGGAAGTTCAGTGTCTGGTAAGTTCTTAAATATTTACATCTTAATATAGGGAGCAAAAGTATGAAACAGTGAAAGGAGCTAGAGCAAAACCATTTTATGATAATATCATTTTATTTGTTTTTCTTTGTTTCTAAAAGTATGTCATTGTTAATACTTTAAATATTAAGATAATCTGATTTCACACCTTTCTTAATAAACTTCAGTACCTGTTGAAGACTGGCATGCCATATATCAAATGCCATCCAGTTTAACAATATACACAAATATTCTATTGTTATAAAGAATAAGAGCTTACATCAATAACCAGTGGCCAGTCATATAAAGCCTTACTTTTTAGACTTTTCTTAAACTGACCCAACAAAGTAATTGCTGTAAGAGCTAAAGAATAGTGCCAAGGGAAAGGATGCTGAGGAAATGAAAGCAGTGTTTATGCTGTCTGAGCAGTTGGTCATAAAGAGATGTTTATACTTTTGTTCATTAGAATACCAATATTAGATTTTTTGAAATAATTTTTTTTTTTTTTTTTTGCGGTACGCGGGCCTCTCACTGCTGTGGCCTCTGCCGTTGCGGAGCGCAGGCTCAGCGGCCATGGCTCACGGGCCCAGCCGCTCCGCGGCATGTGGGATCTTCCCAGACCGGGGCACGAACCCGTGTCCCCTGCATCGGCAGGCGGACTCTCAACCACTGCGCCACCAGGGAAGCCCTTTTTGAAATAATTTGATGACAGGGGTTGGTGTGTAATTATTTTACTTTCTGATGTTTAAGGGATATTATGTGCAAATTCAGCCTACTGTAATCATGTAATTTTGCTATTGCTTTTGGCGAACCCCTTTTTTGGTAATGCCACTTTATTTTTACAGGGCATATGCTTTTTTAAATAGTTGGCTATGAATGTGTATATTTAAATTTCTGAATTAAAATGATATTACTACAAATGGAAAAAAACACCTCATCTTTGACACTTACCAGCTGTATGTGACCCTGGGCAAGTTTGTCTCTTTTAGTTTCAGTTTTCTTATCTGTAAAATGGAGTGATTATATAAACGTTGAGGTTCTCAACATAACTATACAAAATGCATTTTTAATGTTAACATTTGGAGTAAAATCAGAGTCTAGATATATATTTGGAATCAGTAACTTTACTAAATAAGTGAAATACAACATTTAAAACACCCAAACTCCATGTTTAAGAAGCCAATTCTAGTTTAATCTGGTTATACACACCCAAACAAGTTCCTAGTATTTGAAGCAAACCCCCCAAAATAAAACTGAGCATAAGAGATGTATAAGAGATGATGGGATGGAGAAAATAAAGAAGGAGTGACAGAAGAAACTGGAGGGGGGAATAATGGGCGGGGTTCAGGAGGAGAGATTGGGATCTAGGTCTCCGTTGATAATGATGGTGGTGGTAGTGGTGGTGGTGGTGTATGTTTGTGTGTTGGTTGAGTAGGAGTCATAGAAGTTTTGAAAAGGGTGGAGAAAGCATGAAATTGTCATTGCAGAAAGTGGGAGAGCAAGCAGACCAGAGAAACAACATAGTCTTGCAGCCATTGTTGATCTCATCTACACCCCTTGCTTCTACCATTTATATGTTGCTGGTTCCCAGATCTGTACCTCCAGCCCATGCACTTCCTCTAACCTCCAGGCCCACATATCTCACTGACCACTGGATAACTCCACTTGGGAATCACACAGGGCATGTCTCTCACTGCATCCAAAATCAAACTCGTGATCTTCCCTCCCAAACCAGGTCCTCTTTTAGTCTTCCTTATCTATCATCCATCTTGCCTAGGAGTCATCCTTGTTTTGTCCATTTTCCTCACCTTCTACATTCAATCACCAAATGCTATTGATTCAATTTCCTTAGCATACCTTCAGTCTAGCCACATGATCCCAGCCCCCTACTCACCACTTTAGTTCAGGCCAGTATGACCTTGTATCCGGACTATTGCCAAATCCTCCTACCTGCCTCCCCCACCCTTTATTTTATTTTCCATAAACAGAGTGATCTTTTTCAAAAGCAAATACCATGTCACACTTCTGTTAAAAACCCTTCAAGAGCTTTTCACTGCCCCCAGGCTAAAGAACAAAACTTTTAGCTCTCCCGCTTTCCTTTCATCCCGACTCCCACCTTCTGTCACACAGTTCATATTCCCAATCCCCTTATCCTGCCCCACTTCTTTTTCCGATAGCACTTACCACCTCTTACAGTCGATATACTTTATTATGACTATTGTTTATTCTCAGTTTCCCCCCTCTAGAATGAGACCCCCTCCACGAGACCGTGCATCTTTGTTTTGTGCACAGCTATATCTGTTATGGGCTGAACTGTGTCCTCCCTAAAATCCATATGTTGAAATCCTAACCCCCAGTACCACAGATCGTGGCTGTATTTGGAGGGAGGACCTTTAAAGAGCTAATTAAGGTAAAATGAAGTCAGGTGGGTGGACCCTAATCCAATATGACTGGTGTCCTCAAAGAGCAGGAAATTAGGACACAGACACATACAGAGGGAAGGTGATGTGAAGACACAGGGAGAAGAGGGCCATCTACAAGCCAAGGAGTGAGGCCTCAGAAGAAATTAACCCTGCTGATGCCTTGACTTCCAACTTCCAGCCCCCAGAACTGTAAGAAATTAAATTTCTGTTGTTTAAGCCCCCCACCCCGAGTCGGTGGTGCTTTGCTATCACAGCGCTAGTGAACTGAAATAATCCCAGTCACCTAGAACAGCTCCTGGCACACAGCAAATATTTGCTGAAAGAACAGATGAATGTGAGGCCCAGCATGATCTGGCCTCTGCTGCCCTCTCTGACCTCGTCTCCTGCCCCTTTCCCCTTGGATCTCTCAACTCCTTCCAAACAGGACTTTTCTGAACTCCTCAAACATGCCATACCCTTCCCCCTCAGAAACTCTGCGCACTGTTCTCTCTACCTGGAGTTCTCTCTTCCCCAGCCCCCATGTCAACACTACAATTTCACACTATTCATTCTTCAGTTCTCAAATTAAGTTTTAAAAAATAGTTTTCATATAGATTAACTGAAGTAGAATGGATATACAACAAACTACACATATTTAAAATGTACAATTTGATAAGTTTTGACATATGTGTACACCCATGAAATCATCACCAGTCAAGATAATATAGAGATATACAGATACATAGATATATAGATATATCACGCCCCCCAAAGTTTTCTCATGGCCCTTGTTTAACCCCTGCCTCCCCGCCTTAGCCTGCTCTTCAGTCAACCACTGATCTGCTTTTAGTCACTACAGATTCGTTTGCATTTTTGGCACTTTATTGAGGTATGATTGACACACGAAAAGCTGTACACATAGGGCTTCCCTGGTGGCGCAGTGGTTGAGGGTCCGCCTGCCGATGCAGGGGACACGGGTTCGTGCCCCGGTCCAGGAAGATCCCACATGCCGCGGAGCGGCTGGGCCCATGAGCCATGGCCGCTGAGCCTGCGCATCCTGAGCCTGTGCTCCGCAACGGGAGAGGCCACAACAGTGAGAGGCCTGCGTACCGCAAAAAAAAAAAAAAAAAAAGCTGTACACATTTAATGTCTAGAGTTTGCATGTTTAGAGTTTTATATAAATGGAATCATTTAGTATGTCCTTTTAATTTTGGTCCGGCTTTTTTGACTCGGCATAATTATCTTGATATTCATCTGCATTGTTATGTGTATCAAAGGTTCATTCCCTTTTATTACTGAGTAGCATTCCGTTGTATGTATATACCACAGTTTGCTTAGCCATTCAGCAGCTGATGGCCATTTGTGATGTTTATAGTTTGCAGCTATTACAAATAAAGCTGCTATGAGCATTTGTATACAGTCAGCTTTATTCCTATTTTTTTCTTAGGGAAATGTTTTCCATCTCCCGGATTAAGTTAGGTCCTTCTGTTCTGCTCTCTCATCCATTCATTTCCTCTTTCTCTGTAAGTGTGTATTTGCTTAGGAGGAATGTTGTGTTAGTTTGGAAGAATGATTTTGATAAATCACTCAGGAGAGTGAGACCCACAGAGAGGCAAGAAGAACAAGAACTGATTTTTCTCTTGAGTGGGATGGGGATAAGGAGGGTGGAGAGAACAAAATCTTTGGATTCGTCTGTTATAATTTGACGCATACACGATTTTGTGACAATTTCAAGTGTATTAGGCTTTTTGTTTGAGAGATTGGTAAGAGACCATAAGATCAATTTTAAATTGATCTACATTTCTTTTAATAAAGAAAGGGTCTAGTGCTGTGATTTCTGCTTATTATGGGATCCTAGCATTTACACAATTTTCCTGTATCCTTTATCCAAATATCCACTAGCTAAGACCTTCTACTTGCCCCGTTATTCCTGTATTCTTCCCCCTTTTACTATTGCAATCTGCTCGTCTCAGAACTCTCTCTCTTGTTCGATGACTGGCTTCTGGATCTGATTCAGCAACTCAGGACCTAGCAACCCAATGGAGGTAAGAGACCCACCCAGAAGCCTGGCTCAAGTTCCAGGCATACAGAGCCCTGTTTCCAATCCTGCTGGTCCTAAAAATATACCAACCATTGGCAGGTGGCTAGGCTATTTTCAACCTTGGGGGCCTCAGGAATCAAAGGATTCATGCCAGGCCAGGAAGCAAAAAAGCAAGTCCTTATTGGTGGGCTTCAGATAAAAACAGCTGTCTTGTGGCACGGGTTCAACTCATTCTCAAATGTCTAACTGGCATTGCCAGTTGTTTCCCTTTTTAGGCTCAATCATATTTTCCATTTCCACTCTAAAACATGAACCTGGGACGGCACATGCAGGTATTGGGAGGATAGGGTGGGAGGCCAGAGAAATGTTTTTTTTTTCAACTTGCCCAACTCTGTGTTGTTCTCAAGTTACAGAGGAGTTTTGAAATAAGTTACAGAAGAGCTCTGAAGTTTCTCTACAGTTTCAGGCTTAAACATCACGCATGTCTAGAAAGTGAGTCATGGTGCCTGCTTCTGCTGGCAACATTAAAGTACTATTATTATCATCCCCATTTTATAGAGGAGGAAACCTGAGGTTAAATAACTTGCCCAACTAGAAACTGGCAAAGCCAGAGCCAGGATACAAACTCAGATCTGTTGGACTCCAAAGCTTATGCTCTTAATCTCTAGTGTTTCCAAGTGTGGTCCTAAGATGTCTCCCAGAATTGTATTAAGTGGATGACCACCTTATAACCAAACCCTGTCATGCAATTTCAGCATCAGAATTTGCATTTCTATTTACAATCATAATAGTACAAAGAGTACTCTTTTAATTGTTTTGGATCCAAGAGAAAAGAACAGAGGTAGACCTAATGCATAAATGATGTATTTGTTCCAAATGAAGGTGGATAATATCATAGTTACTTCAGAGGAAGTGTTTTAATAATGCTCATACCAGTATTCACATTGGGGAAAGTGATTTAGTTTCAGCAAAACAACATCAACCATCATATTAAATTAATGTTTGTGATTTGAATTTTTGAAATTAATGTTCAAAGTTGAATTTGATTTTGTAGTTTTGTTTGCGTTTAATATGCAGAATCAATCTGGTTTACTGTTGTTTAAGTATAAGCATAAGGAGCTTATGTCTTCTTTTATGTTACCATCTATTTAAGTAATATTACAATAAAAGATCGACACTGAAGGTCTGAAGGAATTTCTTTTCCAACAGAAGGTGTTCACACATTGCTCATATTTGAGAAACTGCTGTACAGGGAGTTGAAGACGGTAAAGAGCTGCATGACTGTCCAGGGATTCCTGTTATTGGAATTTTGGTTTTGTTGCTGTTATTACCTTGGAGACATCTAAAAGGTTCAAGGTGACCCTGGCCTCCCTTTAACCACTTGTTACATGTATGCAGTAAAGCTGTGGGTCTTTGGCATCCCTTGAGTATTCGGTCTAGCTACTATATCTTAGTCATTTGTGTTTTATGCCATTGCTAGTAGACTGTTTATACTGTTTTCTCAGTTGTTTCTCCAAACAAAAGTGATGCAGTGGCAGGACTTGAGGCAAGAAAAGAGAAAAAGAAAGGAAGAGCTCCTGTTTTCTTTCAGTTCCTCTAAGTTGCATGTTACCTCCTTTCTCTCTACTTCTATCTTCTTGCAAACCTGGAAGTAGTTACGAAATTGAGCAACAGGTGGTGCAGAATGATTTTCCACTCCCTACCTTCCTCAAAAAGAAGAAAACAGAAGCAAATCAAAGTTCCTTAAGGAAGAACTGGAAGGCCCCATTCCATCCCAAAAGTGAAGGGAGATGTTCGGGGTGATGCAGACCGGGACTCCAACTCCAGCTTTGCAATTTATAAGCTATGTGATCTGGAGCCAGTAAGAACCTCGCTGAGCCTCAATTTCCTTATACATAAAATGGGAGTAAGATAATAATATTTCTGACCCCATAGAGTTGTCGTAAAGATGGAAGTAAATGACATAATGTACGAGTATCATCTAGAGAGTGCTTTCAAATCTCCTCACATCATCTTCAAATCTCTTCCCCAGAAGCACTGCACAAATCTTTTATGAGCTTAAATTCCCTCTGACCTACAGAGCCGATTTTATTCTCTCTGTCCTCATTCTTTCAGGGCAGACACATGGAAAAATGTTTAAGATATAATGTTAAGTCAAAAAAAAAAGGTGAGGGGGAATAAAAGTGCAAAGTGCATGTACACAAGGCTTGCAGCAAGGCCTGGGACTTTGTCTTTGCTGTAAACTCAGTCCCTAGGACAGTGAGTGCCTGCTACATGCTATGGCATAATAAATACCTGTGGAATGAACGATGAACTGTGGAAACATCTGGAAGCAGGTGAACAAGGACTGAAGGAAGCATCTGGGAATGAAAAATATTGGGATTGGGTTAGAGCAGAGGTTTTCCCTCTCTCTCTCTCTCTCTCTCTCTCTCTCTCTCTCTCTCTCTGTCTCTCTCTCCCACCCTCCCATCCTTCCTTCCGTCCTTCTTTCCTTCCTTCCTTCCTTCTCTCTCTCTCTCTCTGTCTCTGAAAAACTATAATGTTATATTTCTAATGAAAACATGGGAAAGTAAATGCATTCTGTTGGCCTTACAGAAAAATGCACATCAGCTATTTCAGTAAGGCACACCAAAGGAGCCACGAATGTATTATTAAATTATAATCCGGTGCTAAGCAGGCTTTACTGGGAATGTTCCTTGGTCCTTTAATTGTGCTCTAAGGAGAAAATATTCAGAACATTTCAAAGCATTCATGCTTGTCAAATAAACATAAAAGAAAGGGGCGATTTGGCAGTGGGTGAAATGTCATGCAGGCTTCAACATGTGAACTGAATGGAGCTGCTATAGAGAGCATGACAAGCGAATTTATTAGAATTTGTTCTTGAAATAATTTACTTTTAGTGTGTAGACAATGGACCTTGCTCCAAGCTTTTGTATTTAGACTCTTAAAGTTTTGGATGTACCTTGAAAGAGTTCAACCTGCTCATTTTACAGATAAGAAAACTCAGCCCCGTTTGGAGACGTGATTTGCCAAGGTCACATTTGTACTTCTATCCCTCGACATCCTCATCTCCATCATCCCCTATGCTTGCAGAGCGCTTCAGAGTTTTCAAAGTGTTTTGACACACCTTCTGGTGTCTCAGGCTCTCCATGAGTTAATGGGGGATAATTAATTATCCTGGGCACTACCCGGGGGGGTGGGGTGGGTAATGCCCAGTTAATTGGGCACTACCTCATTCAAGGATATTGTAAGAATTAAATGAGATAACTTAGCCTTCAGTAAGTGCTAGCTATTATTAATATCTTTATTGGGATAAATACTATCTTGTGGAGTCTTGTTCACAACCTTGGGAGGCGGGCAGCACAGGCCATCATTTCACTTGTGAGCCTATGGAAGGGCAGAGGGGTTAAGTGGCTCACCCGGCTTGTAAGTAGCACAGTCACATCTGGTGGCACGTTCCGCCACCCAATGCATTGGTCAACACCTTCAAGATCCTTTGCAACTCTAAAATTCTGTAGTTCCTATAGAAAGGAGTCTCGTGGTCAGCCTTTTTAAAACTTTTAATGTTTTTCGGCTCAGAGAACAAGAAAGTAGCAAAGCGTAGGGCTCACAGGAGATAACACTGAAAAGAGCCAGCTTCCTAGGACTAATAAACCAGTGATGTCCCATCTACCACATTTAATTCGTGCCAGTTCAACTGAGTGTGCGTGCTGCTCCTCCCTCCCCACCCAATACAGGAAAATAAAAGAAAGACAAAGAGCGAGTCACTTGCTGTTCCACTCAGTGAGTAGATGCAACAGGATGAGCGTGAGACAGAAGGAAATCAGCTGGACAGGATGTACGCAAAGGCACGGAGAGTGTACTTCAGGATATTAGTAGGACTTTTCGAGAATAATTTTAATGGGATTTCGACTTGACTTTACAATGTCACCTTCACATTAGATGTCACACTACTACTGCTATTAATAGCTACTACCATTTGCTGAGCAATTGCTATATGCCAAAGTGCTAAGTGCGTTATTTCATTTAATTGCCGTAACAAGCCTATGAAGTAGGTACTTAATTATCCCCATTTAAAGTGGGAATTTATAATAATAGTAATAATAATAAAAATAGCTACAACTTCTTGAATATCTTACAGTTCAAAGAGGTCACTTGTCCAAAGTCTTAATAGCTCTCAAGTATCAGATCCAGAGGTTGACCTCACTTCAGTGAGGCTACAGACATCACTCATCAAATGTGAAAGGCACTGAGATGTGATTTCTTATTGGTCATCATAGCCCTATGGAAACTTGTGTCTAAAAGCCCTCGAATGGCATTTGGAATGGGCACATTTATTTGAGAACAGGCATTTAAATCCTGGTCAAGACCAAAATGGCTTCCCTGTCACCCTGCCAGCAATTGGACTAAATTGCTTATGTTTCTCTAAAACTCTTTGGATAGGTTCTTTTTTAAAAGTTATTTTGTAAGGTAGCTGTTGTTTTTGCTATTAGTGAAAGACTGTTCAATTGTGGGAATGCCTAAAGTTTCAAAAATCATATCACTTTCTGTGGGCAGTCTTGTGGGACTGAGCCCTTAACTTGTGGGATCTGACGCTCTCTCCAGGTAGATAGTGTGGGAATTGAGTTAAAGTGTAGGTCGCCCAGCCGGTGTCACAGAGAATGGCTTGGCAGGGAAGAACCCCCACACATCTGGTATTAGAGTGATCAGAGTGTTATGAGGGTTCTGTGTGATAGTCAAGAAAGACGCAAGACGAGAAGAGAGTTTTTCAAATCCACTTTCTCTCTCTCCCTCTCCCTCTCCTTCTCTCTGTTGCCCTGGAGAATCCTGACTAATACAGCCACCAAAGCCCAATATAAATAACAGATACAAGTGAAAAAGCTTCAGCTCTGACAGGGTTGAGTGGGCCTAGAGCCCCATCCACTCAGAGCCCCTCTCTCCCTCTGGGCTCCAGAGTTTTGATGAAAACCATTTATCTAGGGTCACCACTTAGCTCTTAAACTTGATGAATTTGTTTCTTTTTCTCTTAAAGAAGGGTGTCAATTGAAAAGTGAAAATATTTCAGCGTATTCTCTTACCTTCATAGCCATTTATATTAGTCTCTTATTGCTGGTCTCACAAATTACCACAAATTTAGTGGCTTCAAACAACACAGATTTATCATCTTACAGTTTTGTAGGTCAGAAGTCCAAAATGGATCTCACTGGGCTAAAATCAAGGAGACCAGGGCTGCATTCCTTCTGGAGGCCCCAGGGGAGAATCTGTTCACTTGCCTTTTCTGCTGCTCCAGGCCACTTGCATTCCTTGGTTCATGTCTTTTCCTCCATCTTGAAAGCTAGCAGTATAGCATCTTCAAGTCTCCTTCTGACCTTGACCCCTTACTCTCCTGCCTCCCTCTTTCACTTATAAGGACTCCTGTGATTACATTGGGCATGACTGAATAATCCAGAATAATCTCCCCATCTTAAAGTCAGCTGATAAGCAACCGTAATTCCATCTACAACCTTAATTCTCCTTTGCCATGTGCCAAAGCATATCCATAGGTTCTGGGGATTATGACACGGACAACTTTTTTTTTTTTTTGCAGTACGCGGGCCTCTCACTGTTGCGGCCTCTCCCGTTGCGGAGAACAGGCTCCGGACGCGCAGGCTCAGCGGCCACGGCTCACGGGCCTAGCCGCTCCGCGGCATGTGGGATCTTCCCGGACCGGGGCACGAACCCGTGTCCCCTGCATCGGCAGCCGGACTCTCAACCACTGCACCACCAGGGAAGCCCAGGACATGGACAACTTTGAGGCCACATTATTTTCCTTACCACGCCATTCCTTAATGGTGGCCACTGGGAACAGTTTTTTCCGGAAACATTTTATGTATATGCAAGTGTTCATTCCTGTGCAGAGTGCAGCAAAGGAAGACGAATCAGATGCCAGTACTCCAATGATAACGTGGCATATCTGATTCCAGTGACTACAACAATTTATTTGCTTCAACTAATTTTCCTTTAAAATTAAAAAGAAAATATGCACATTGTTAAAATAATTTAGCATATAAAAGGATGTACAGTGAAAAGTAGGTCTCCTTATTAACCACAGGCCCACAAAACTACGACTATTAACTGTCCTGTGTGGCCTTCTCAAAATTTTTTTATGCCTATATAAGTACATATATATGAATGTATCCTTTTGACGGCATGAATACAGACAGAATCATACTACACTCAATGTTCTGTGAAACTTGATTTTTTAAAAAAAACTTTTCACTTTGAGTTAATTGTAGATTCACATGCGGTAAGAAATAAAACAGAGGATCCCACACACCCCTCACCAGTTCCTCCAACGGTCACATCTTAACTATAGAATACTGTCACAACCAGGAAATTAACATTGATACAATCCACGAACCTTATTAAGATTTCACCAGTTTTACATGCACTCGTGTGTGTGTGTGTGTGTGTGTATACAGTTATACGCAATGCTGTCACATGTGTAGATTCATGTGACCACCACCACAGTCAAGATATAGAACAGTTCCATCACAGAGATCCCTTGTGCTACCCTTTTATAGCCAAAGCCATTTCGCTCCCTGCTCCGACATCCCTAAGCCTTGGCAACCACAGTTCTATTCTCCAACTCTATAATTTTGTCGTTTCAGAAATATTATATAAATGGAATCATACAGTGTGTTACCTTCTGAGATTGGCTTTTCTCACTCAGCATCGTTCTCTGGAGATTCATTCAGGTTGCTGTGTATCAATTTTTCATTCCTTCTTACTGCTGAGTGGTATTCCATGGTATGGATGTACCATAGTTTGTTCAACCATTTAAAAGTTGAAGGACATTTTGGTTGCTTCCAATTTGGGGCTATGATGAATAAATCTGCTATTACATTTCCTTACCAAAAACAAAAACAAAAAACCCTGTGACTTATCATTGCCTATATCAGGGATCTTTATTCTGGGGTCCATGTACTCCGAGAGAGTCAATAAAATTTCTGAAATTATAAATTTGCCATTTTATGATGGCCTGATTTCCATTGGTTCCAATTCTGGTCAGAGATTAATATGTCAAGGTACTGCAAATAAATGACCTGACCTCTTGCTACATTTCTCTGTACAAGTGGCAAATATTCTCTCTGCTTCCTGCTTCTGCAACCAGGTCGGGGCTTCTTCTGCTTGTGACTAGATGGCTAAATTCATCTAATTTTAGAGGAAGGAGTAAGAAGTCCATTTTTGCCTTAAGGCCATGGTATGTTCTCCAACACGGCTTTATTATTAACAGAGCTCCTACTTTGATTCTGATTCACTTGTATGTTTCTCTGTTGGTTCAGATCCCATAAGGGAGGGATGTGATTCATTACCATCCTTGATCTCCCCCACCATATACGTAGCTTTTCGTTGAATGCTCAGAGGATTCCATCACACCACACACACACACACACACACACACACACACACACACACACACTCCTTAAGAACCTATAGGATCAAGTCCACATCCTTTCATCTGGGATTCATGTTCTTCCCAAACCTGCTTTTCTACATTTATCCCCCAGGGCTTTCCGTAACAAACCCTCTGCTTCACTCAGACCAGTCCACCCATCTTTATTCCAGCCACTGAATCTCTACTCAGCCATTTCCTCTCCCTGACACACTCTCCCTCATCCTACCCATATTTCAAAGCCACATCCTTCTCAGTGAAAACTCTCCTGGCCCTTCCAGCACGGAGTTTGAATCTATTCATTGTCTAACGTAAGTTAAAGTTCACTTCCTCCTTCTTTGTCTACATATCTATTCTCCCCACAACTAGATTTGTGAGTCCCTGGAAAGCGTAGATCAAACCATCACTGGGTCCCCTCGAAGCTTAGCATGAGTTAGAATCACAATGAATATTTGTGGCTAGAATTTATCTTCTCTTATTCCTCCATTCAGAGCACCGGTTTCCCAAGCTAGCGGTTTTAAGGGTGTTAAATTGCTCTTATCCACCATTAATAACAGCAGTAGACTGTCTTATAAAAAATATACTAACAGCTTCCATTTATTAGGTGCTTAGTCTCTACAAGGCACCAGGCTTTATCAGGATTAACTCATGGCCTCTTCATACAAACTCTTTTAGAGATGAAGAAACTTGAGACTCATAAAGCTTAGGTAATTTATTCAAGGTCCATGAGCCCATAAGTGGCAGGGCCAGGTCTGTCTGAACTTCGAAAACACTGTTTCTCAACTTTGGCTGCACAACACAGGCTTTAAAAATACTGATGCCTGGGTTCCACACCCCCAGAGATTCTGATGTAATCAGCATGGGTTGCGGCCTTGGCATTGGGAGCTTTGTTTTGGTTTTTTTTAAAACAAATTTATTTAGTTAGTTAGTTTTGGCTGCATTGGGTCTCTGTTGCTGCGTGCAGGCTTTCTCTAGTTACGGCTAGCGGGGGCTACTCTTCGCTGCAGTGAGCGGGCTTCTCATTGCAGTGGCTTCTCTTGTTGCGGAGCACGGGCTCTAGGTGCACGGGCTTCAGTAGTTGTGGCTCGCGGGCTCTAGAGCGCAGGCTCAGTAGTTGTGGCACATGGGCTTAATTGCTCCGTGGCGTGTGGGATCTTCCCAGACCAGGGCTCAAACCCATGTCCCCTGCATTGGCAGGCGAATTCTTAACCACTGCGCCACCAGGGAAGTCCCAGCATTGGGAGTTTTAAAAGCTCCCCAGGTGATGCAAATTGCAGCCAGGGCTGGGCTATTCAGTTCAACATTCCCGGTCTCCAGTCTCCGGTGTGGGGAACAGCGTCAGTGAGGGTGAGATGGTGAGAACCTCTGTTTACTAAGCTGATTCAGCCCAAGCAAGAACTCGGAGCCAGAGGTGTGTGATTAGGAAAAAAGCAGGTTCTCCTCAGAATGCGCAGACACACGCAGTGGCTCCTATGGGTGCCGGACAGGGTTCTAAGCTAATTCTATGGGAACCTCAAATGACAGGGTGACCCCAGTTGACATCTGATTTCACAGACACCCCCTGCCCACCCCAGATGGTCACTCGTTTACTCCGTAACTGCTATTCGACTGCCTGGGGCAAGGCCTCCTTTTCCAAAGTGTCAAGCCTCAAGAGCTTGAGATATTTGAATAAAAATATTTTAAAGTTGCTGATGGAAAAAAGGAGGCATCCTCCATAAGTAAGGCCTTATCAGCTTCTCTCCTGGGTCGGGAGCCAGCAAGACACAAGCCTCTTTCTCTTGCTTTCTCTCACTGTCTCCTCTGTGCTCACACCAGGGCTCCTGGGAAGGAGAATAAGTGAGTCTGGCTCAGGGTGAGGTCCCTCTCTGCAGGGCCATCAGGAAAGGCCGTGCTGAGAGCAGAGCCCAAAGAACCAGTCCAGCCAGTCTCCTGGGAGGTCCTGGGCAGGTTTTCTCGGTGGTCAGGAACTCGGTCCCATCTGGAAGGATTCTCCACCTCCACCCCAGCTCTACCCCTTCAGAGAACCAGAGCAGGAATGCTGAAGCAGGCCTAAGGCCCACAGAAATAAGAATATCACCAGTGTGGGTATTACTGGTGCCAAGTAGCAGCCACAGGTGACAGGACAGCCCAGGAGAGGTAGCAGGGAGGTGACTGGACTCGTAGCTTGGTTAGCAGCAGTGGTGACGGAGCTCCCGCAGAGCTCTGGCCCTTGCCAGGAACAGTGGCTATGGGGTATTGAAATCTGTGTGCCAGGCCCTTTACCTTGTGATATGACACTCTTAGTTACCCAAAGAGATTTTTTTCCTGTTCCCTGTTTTTTCCCCCCTTTTATTAAGGTATAATTTAAACTCAGTAAAATTCACCCTTTTGAGGTGCACAGTTCAATGGGTTTTATCACACAGTCACCACCAGAATAAGATGTGGAACCTTTCCATCACCCCCCAAAGTTTCTGCAAATCCCTTCACAGTCAATCCCCTAACCCCTACCCTGAGCTCCTGGCAACCACTAATCTGATTTCTGTCTCTGTAGTTTGCCTGTTCTCTTGGAATCATAGCTAAGGGCCTAAAACTTAAAGCAAAAGACACTCAATACCCCACATTCTAAATTCAGAGGGACAGCAACGAATAGGGTCAGCCACCAGCCCACAGACCTGGCTGTGGGAAAACCAGCTTTAGGCCCCAGGGCCCAGTTGATAGAAGAGGTCTAGTTAGGGACTGTGCAATGTTTCCCTTCCCCAAGCCAAGACAGGGGAAGGTCTAAGAGGTCCGCTCATAAAAACAAGAGTCATGGAAGTCACCCACCATCTTACTAAGATGGAGACGGGTGTCTATCCTTCCTCTGAAAACTGCAAAGCTCCCATGCTGGCACTGTGCCTCATGCTGCCGGGGCATACAGGAAGGGACTTCGGGAGAGATGGAGACCTGGGGCACTGCCAGGTGGAAAAGGGGCCAAAGCCTCAATTTCCTGATCCTTGAGGAGTAAGATATATATGGCATTTGTCTGCAAACCCAGGAATTGTCCCAAAATGATAGATAAGATTGGGGCCCATGGTCTTGCCAAAAACTACCATCTTATGGGGGAAAAGAGTTTCACACCTCAGCGGAGTGTGGTCTTATGCCTCCATCAGGACCACAGTGCAGTTGAGAGATATTTACTGGGAAATATGAAAGAAATAAAATGAAACCATTTTAGGTATATACCCCTAATGAGTGGAGACACCTCACTGTCCCCATTAATCTTAAAAACACCCTATATGATAACTACTCTTATTATTCCTATTTTATAAATGAGGGAATTGAAGATTAGAGAAGCAAGTGATGTGTCCGAAGTCACACAGCAGGTAAATAAATGACAGAAACATGATTTGAACCCAGGTCTGCTTGACTCTAAAACTTATGTTCCTTGCTCTACATCTGGCTTCCTTCTACGTGTGTGTCAGGGAGGGAGGAGAGACATCATCATGTAGTAGTGAGATTCCAGTGGAGACTCCAGGGTGTCCAATATAAGTGCTAGGTCCCTGTATTCTTCCCACTTGGTGACCTTCCCTCCATCCTCCACACTTTAGCTACCAGGGCCTTGGTTCCTCAGAATGACCCTTCAGAGGTTCTGGTTCATTTCTTCCTCTAAGAATCTATCGATATTCTTCTTGTCACTTCACGTTGGAACCCTTCAACCTACTCTGACCACACACCCAAACACAAAGCTGCCTCCTCGTCTAGGGATCCACAGCTGTCTCCATCCCTCCGGACCTAGCCCTACTCCTCGTGGGAAGGCTCCAGCCCCACTACTCGGCCCCTCAGTGGGTGTGGTCCCACTGCGGGAAACTGGACCTTGCCCTGAGATCTGACATAGATGCTTCCCAGTAAGCTTCTGCCTCAGTATGAGGGCATAACTCAGTATAAGCTGGTCAGCTAAAAGCAATCATATGCTACTCAGTTTATGTACAGGACAAAACCTCTTCTTTAATGATAGAAAACAATCATTTCAAACAGATGGTTACTGTAGCCCTAGCAGGGAAAGAAATCTCCACCCTAGCTTCTCGCTAAGTACTTGCTGCATGGGTTGTGACCTACTAAGGTACCTACAGGAATTGCCTTCATGTCAAAACTAAAATTCCTTTCTTAAGAGCATTCATGTAATGAATAACAGCAAACATTCAGCATTCATTTATGAAGATTTTAAACCAGGAGAAACACCATCCTCTAATCCAGTCCAGTTTCACAGGTGCTGCTAAAGCAATGCTAAGATTGCCTCCTCAGGATTCACTAGGCCTGAGGGTTTTCTGTGTTGAAAGGTGGGTGTTAGGAAATGCAATGAAACCTTGTTAGGTTGATATGAATTTGCAAAAATGGTGTAGCCGCTATTTATCATCTCTTTTTCTTTGATGAAAATATTGGCCAATCCAAATCCTCTGAAGTGCTCTGTTTTCTCCAGCTCCTTGCATTTTAAGTTAACAAGGTGGTTTTATTAAATGATGCTGATTTCTAGCTAGTTGGGTCACCTTAGAACACGACCTCATTCCAAAACATGTAAAAATAGAAGGAACGCAAATGGGGTCAACACTCAAGTATGTACAGTCCAGGACTCTGCTATTGATGGGAACCAAGAGATGGATGATAGAAAAGGATATGTCCCTCTTTGGTACCAGCCTCCAAAAGATGGGGATTCCCCAGATTTCTTGAGATTCCTTTAGTACTCTACCTAGCACCCAGGAATTCATGCCAATATTTTTAAAAAGTTGAGCTTCAACTATTAGGTAGCAAAATTGACCAGAATTATGTCTGCTTCTACTCTCCTGGGGATTAACTGACTTTGACACACTGCCTCACCTGGACGTCTGGCTTCTGGATACTCACTTTTGGTGACCTTTCTGTCTTTGACATATGTCTTAGTCAGTCCGGGATGCCGTAACAAACTCAAAGACTGGGTGACTTAAGCAACAAACATTTATTTCTCATGGTTCTGGAGGCTCAAGGCCAGAGTGCTGGCATGACCAAGTTCTTGGTGAGGGCTGTCCCCCTCCTTATATCCTCCCATGGCCTTTTCTTGGTCCTGGTTGAGGGAGCTGGGGAATCTCCTGTCTCTTCCTCTTTTAATAAGGGCATTACCCTGATGACCTAATCTAACCCTAATTACCTCCCAAAGGCCCCACCTCCAAATACTATCACACTGAGGGTTAAGGCTTCAACATATGAATTTGAGGGTGGGGGACACAATTCAGACGATAACACAGCCTATTATCGTAATTACTTCAATCTTGCCTAGGTCAGTTAAATGTCATCATTGGCTTCTGCCATCGCAAAATCCTATCATCTCCATTGATACCGGGGCACCCAGTTCCACCACAGCATCTCCTATTGTCAATCCTGGTCTACAGAAGACAACCACATTAAACCCTGAGTCATGGGAAAGTGGTCCTATGTCAGTGGGTTCTCCCCTTCCGCCCTTATATTTATCCCTTGACAACCCTAACTATCCAAGCATCCTAAGGCAAGGGCAGTCCCGGTCTCAACCCCAGGCCCAGCACAGGCCCAATGCTGCCCATTCTCTGCTACACTCAGTGAATAAGGAGAGGTCAACTGGGAAACCACTATTTATGGAAAATTCTAGGGCCTCTCAGAGATCCTCAGAGAGGAAACCATGGGCCCCTAAGAACTTGGAGCGGGGGTGGGTGGCCCTTGACAACATGATGAGGTAAGACATGTCTAGGAGGAGGCTTTGCTGCCTGGCTGGATTCAGCGGCCACTGGCCTGGACCGGAGCTCCTTACCTTCCCTGTATTCTGCTCCTTTTCGTCCCCTTGGGGGTTGCACCACCGTCCCCCGCTCACCCCGTGTGCTCTTCGTGCCCACCCTCTTACCGATCCCCTGCAGACAGTCACCAAATCCATTTGGCCCCGGACTCCCACTTCAGTGGGTCCTCTTTCCTCCAACCCCAAGGCCGCCGCCCCAACTCCAATCGCCTGCCCGTCTTCAGCCCTCTGATGGCAGAGGCCCTGCCTCGAGGGTTCTGCTGATCTCAGAAACTATGTTCCTCTTCCTGCTGTTGCTGTTTCTCTGTCTTACAGCAGCAGAGAGCATATTGTCCTCATATGGTCAAAGGTAGCAGAGTTCCGCAAGATTGCTCCCCTAGGACACAGCCATTTGTCCTAGCAAAGGACTTGGGAATATTGAAAGCTCTGCCTTTGGATTAAAGCCTGCAGTAGTATCTGCTCTTCTATCTGAGTGGACGACATTCCTCCCTCAGACTGAGGGCCATTACTGAATAAACCAGCAGGGGGCAAAGATGCTCTAGTAAATTCTAATTGCCTCATTACAAAAGTGGGGAACATTTGGAAAATACAGATAAACCAGTAGTAGAAAATAAAAATCATCTGATATCCTGTACATCAGATAATCCCTCAGAACATCATGGCATTTTGTTTGCATTATTTTTTCCCTCTACCTAAATGTAAATAAATTTTAAATGTAGTATTTCTCTACATACTATCTTTTTTCTACTTTGTAACAAAATCTTGTAAAGATCTTTCCAAGGTGTTATTTATTCTTCTATGGCATTATTTTCTAATGTTTAAATATTGCAAAACACATGGATAGTATACTTCATTGTGGTTTAATTTCTGTGCATACAGTAGGGGAGGAACAATAATTTTCCCTCTACCCGTCTAGGTTCTTAGCTGAGACCTCCTCCGCCCAACCCCATAATAAAAGACAAATACACAGGAGTAAAACACGTTCAACAACATGGATACCTCCTGTATAGAGGGGAGAGACCCAGGAAAACTGAGTAACTCCCCCAAACGGCCCAAGCTATCACGTTAAATACCATCTCCAGCTAAAGACAAAAGGAGATGTTCGGGGGTCGGGGGTAGTTATGGGAAGTGACCAGGAAAAGCACAGTAAACAAGGGTAAGGTTGTGATGCAGATTTAAATCTGCTTTCTCCATTGATAAGAGTTCCTGGGGATAAGGTCATCCCCGCCCCCCTCACCACACCCCCTTCCTGGTACAGAGATGGAGACACCCTTACAAATGGAGATTTCCCTTAGAAGTGTAAATGTATCTTATAAAAGAATAACTTCTACTTGGTTTTCAGAGCTTCTCCTCTGTGCACCTCCTCAGAAATAATCAGCCCCAAATGCTCAGTAAGCCAAAGAGGCGTATTTTGGGGTGGCAAGCTCTGCTCCCCTTCAATACCATTGATAAGCCCTTTAGTTTAGGGGCTCAGTGACCAGAAGAGGAATTGCTGGCTCAAAGGCAATATAATCCTTTTAGGTTTTGGACACGTATTGCCAAGTTGTTTTCCAGAAAGACAACTCCGCTCTCTCTGGAAGTGTGAGAGAATGCTGCTTTGGACTTGTCATCTGCAACACCGTTCCTATCTTTTGAAGTCTTTGCCAACTTGACAGGCAACATATTACTTCAGAGTTGTTTTATATTGTACCTCTTCAAAAATCCAATGTAAAAGAAATATTTATTGAGCGTTGATTCATTGTCATATTCCGTACATTAGGAGCCCAGGAGGGAGTAAGACAGATACCATTCCATACCATATAAGCTAGCATATAAGCTATACGATATAAGCTAGCAGTTCTGCGTTGGATGACGTGTTACAGAGAGGAAAGAAACAGGGCAGTGTGTAATAGCTAGTAAGGGGCGTGTTCTTTGGCTACTGATGAAATTAAACATTTCCCCCCCTAAATGCTCATCAGCTGCTGTTTCTTCTTTTGTGAACTGGGGTGGGGTGGGGGATTGGGGGTAAAGGATAGCTGATGATAAAAAGAAAACCACAGACCCCAAACGGCATCACTCATGCAAAAAGCTCATGATACCAAACCTACATTTAATACCTGATCGAATCATAGTTTTAACCTCTCCCAGAAATATAATCTTAATCAACCTGTCTGTAATTTTCTGGTCAAGCACCAATAAGGTAATCTGTCCCATAGGCTCGCTCTATCCCCCAGAGGAAGAAGAGGCCATCTGCATGATAAAACCCTTGCCTTCCCTTGCTGCCATATGACGACGTCCTACATCTTGTAAAGAGCAAACTCTACGCGTCCGCCGTTCTCTCTGGACTGGCAACTGTGAAAAGCTGAGGAAGCCTTGCACTAGGAGGAGGCCTGTCTGTTCCCTGTCTCACCACAAAAGCAGATACCAATGCAGCAGGCCTAGTATGGGCACATGCTCTCCCCCTCATGCTCTCTCTCTCTCACACACAGACACACACACACACACACACACACACACACACACACACACACACGCGTATAGCAAGGTAAGCCATTGCTTATGATAAGGGCAGAAACAATCATCCCAAGTCCCTGAGCAGAAGTCCTGGACCTTCCCACCATCCTTACACAGAGTCACAGGGAGGAGGCTTCAAGCCTGAAAACCTATAATTATAATGACAGTGCACAGTCTCATTTTGGAAAACTTGAAATGAGAAAGCCTTTGGCCTCCAAAATCCCTCGCCCACAACCTTTCCTGTCACTGCTCTTTCTCTGACTTCCTGAGTAGCCAGGAGACAAGGTGAGCTCTGTAGTGTTAACTCCATCTTCTAGACAGCGCCTTCAACATTCACCATGTTTAAGACAGGCTCTGTCATCCTAGACGGGTATTGGGTCTGGAAGCATTGGTGGAGAAGGACATGCTTTTTCACACCTATATATTTTTTTAATTTGCTGCAAAGCAGCTTCAAAGCGGCATCAAGGGAAATAGTTGTATGAGGTGAGGAGTGAAAACGAGGCCACAATCCCACCCCACTCATACAGCAAGTGCAGTCATTTTTCCGCCTTTTCCTTTGGGACGTGCCATCTGAATGACACAGTACCATCTAGAAGATTTGTGTACATGTAGTTGTTGGTGGTAGTGTCAAAGATAAACAAAGCCAGACACTAAAGTGGTTAGCACAGATTTTAATCCGTAACATACTATTGCAACAGAGAAGATAGTCCAGCATGAACTTTGATTTGTATGGAGGTGACTGGGTGCTTTAAAAGGGAAATGAGGGCGTAGGGAAGGGAGTAAGTGAAGGCTCAGTAGAGTCAGGGAAGAGAAAAAATTATAAAACGTGGGAAGTTGGGGGAGGATAGTCGGTCTGTGTGAAACCCATCTGGGTTTATTAACTGGTGCCTGTCAACGTTAGGTCCTACCCTCCCACAGAGACTGGGAGACACGGACCCTATGCTCAGTTGCTGCCTGGAAGAAACAGTAAATTCTTTTGGCAGCCTTGACTTTTCTCAGACAGACACTTTAAAGGGGACTAAGGTCATCCTTGGGAGGAGACTTTGAGCTATCAGAAACTCCAACTATGACCAAGGTTGAAGCCTGAGAGGAGGCTGGCTAGAGTATGGTCAAGAAGAGAACCTTTGTCAGTAGACCATGAGGCTTCAGTGGGATGTGACGCCGATCACAAGCCCACAGGATAGAGCAGAGGGAATCTTGTGTACCAAGATGGGAGGGGCTGCCTCTTGTGGGATGGGAGGGCAGGGCCCGGGCCGCTCACCGTGTGTACTCTTTCTTTCCGCTCAGCTCTGACTACTCACACATACAAAACAGAGTTCTGGTGAGAATGAACCTGCAAGACAGCTTTGACAGGGAGCAAGAATTCAGAAAATGGCAGTGGGCAGCCTGTGAGATGTGTGTTGGAGAGAGCCCAGACCCACCTCTGCACCCTGCTGTCCAGAGGACGGCTTGTGGACTGCTAATACATGCCGATATGGCACTCAGGGACTTTGCTCTTCCCTCCTGGGCAGACTCTGAGTCACTGCCCCGCAGCCAGCAACGTGAGGCCCTGGAGAGCACAGGGCCAAGGGCCACTGGTCCTTTGCGTCAGATCCAGATAGCAAGTCAATATTTTCCAGGTTAACTTTTGGGGTAAGGGTAGGGGTGGACATGCTTGTCCTCACTTCGTGCTCAGTAGCTCTGGTTGCAGTGTGGCTCAGGAGTCTATGTATTTCAGAGCTCCCCAGGAGATTTAGGCTACCAGACTTTCAGATACGGAGGCCTCGAGGTTCCAAGAGCCTCCTTGACTAGGCTCAGAAATCCCACAGTATCCCCCCACCACATTCTGTAGGTCAGAGCAAGTCACAGGCCAGCCCAGACTCAAGAGGGTGGAGAAACAGACTCCGCCTCTTGATGGAAAGACTGGCAAAGTCCCAGTGCAAAGGGCTGCACATCTAGTGATGGGAGGAATTGTTGGGACCTTTTTTGCAATCAGTTGACTAATCTACTTAGAATCAGTATTTTACCACTTCAAGTGCCAAGGAATTATTATTGAATACTTGGCCATGTAAGGACTCACAGCTCCTCCTTTGGCCATGTTAAAAGGACATCCAACTGTTCCTCTCTGAAAATGGTTGCTCGCCATGGTTAGTAACTGATTATCATGGTTACATGGTATGTTCGAGAAGCAGACCTTGGTCTGGAATTGAATAGCACCATCAGTCACACACAGATACGTTAATTAGCATTCTTGCTTTTACACAACAGAATCCACTCAACCAGTTTAAATTAGCAACAATTTATTATAGGTGTATTAGGTATGTTAGAAGATCTGTGGAAAAGGTAGTGGAACAGACTCTAGGCTGGTCTTCTTGGACCAACTCTGGTGGAGAGGCAAGGGACAACTTAGCAATCAAAGCTGAACACAATGGCATCAGATTGGCAGAAGCTAAGTTGTATGTCTACGCCTTAGCAGCAAGGGAAGCTAGGAAAGGTAGGGGCTTTAGAAGGGGAGGAGGGCATAAAGTTCTATGGATTTTAATAGTCTTGTTACACAGTTGTTCCATTACTCCCCAAAAAACTCCCTTCTGGGGCTTTCCTGGTGGTGCAGTGGTTGGGAGTCTGCCTGCCAATGCAGGGGACGCGGGTTTGCGCCGTAGTCTGGGAAGATCCTACATGCCGCGGAGCAACTAGGCCCATGAGCCACAATTACTGAGCCTGCGCGTCTGGAGCCTGTGCTCTGCAACAAGAGAGGCCGCGATAGTGAGAGGCCCGCGCACCGCGATGAAGAGTGACCCCCGCTTGCCACACCTAGAGAAAGCCCTCGCACAGAAACGAAGACCCAACACAGCCATAAATAAATAAATTAATTAATTTAAAAAAAAACTTAGTTTAAAAAAAAACAACAAACTCCCTTCCGCAATCCCTTTATAGTGATACCCTCCCCCCACCACTATACTCTGGCAACCACTGATCTCTCCATAACTCTAGTTCTGTCTTTTCAAGAAGGTCATATAAATGGAATCATATAGTATGCAACCTTTGGGACTAGTTTCTTTCACTCAGCACACCTTTGAGGTTCATCCAACTTGTTAAGTATGTCAATAGTTCATTTCTTTTTATTGCTAACTAGTATTTCAGTGTATGAATATGCCAATGTTTGCTTATCCATTTACTGGTTGAATGATATTTGGGTTTTTTCCTGTTTCTGGCAATTATGAACTGAGCTGCTATATGTGTTATGTACAAGTTTTTGTGGGAACATAAGTTTTCAATTCACTTGGGTAAATACCTAGAAGTGGGATTGCTGGGTCATGTGGTAAGTATATGGTTAACTCTATAAGAAACTGTCGAACTGCTTTCCAGAGTGGCTGTACCATTTTGCATTCCCACCAGCAATATATGAGAGTTCTGGTTGTTCTACACCCTCACCAGCATTTGGTAGTGTCAGTATTTTTAATTTTAGCCACTCTAATAGGTACTGCTATGGACTTTTCTCTGTGTGTGTCCCCCCAAAATGTACATGTTGAAACCCTAATCCCCTGTGTATGGTATTAAGAGGTGGGGCCTTTGGGGGGTAATTAAGTCATGTGAGTGGAGCTCTCTTGATGGGATGATAAGAAAAGATAGGAGAGAACTGGCTTTCCCTCTCTGCTCTCTGCCATGTGAGGCTACAATGAGAAGATGACCGTCTTCTCCATAGTGGTGTCTAATAGTGCTCTAAATTTGCATGGAAATTGTTGAACATCTCATGGAAAGATGTTGAACATCTTTTCACATGCTTATTTTCCATCTGTATATTCCCTTTTGTCAAGCATCTGAGTCTTTTGCTCATGTTTAAATTGCATTATTGTACTGTTGTTTTGAGAGTTCTTTATAAATATTCTAGATGAGACCTTTGCCAGATATGTGATTTGTAATATTTTCTCCTGGTCTGTATCTGTTGTGAGAGGCAATTTACCACAGGCCCTGTGTGTCCCAGCACATTCTTTACTGGGTGAGGCCTTAACGACGCTTTACCCTAGCCATCTCTCACCCTGAGGGTTGTGCTGTCTCACCCCAATGAAGAGCAGGCTCGCTTCTGCTTGTTATTAAAGCAGTGAGTCCACCAAACTCAGCATCTTCTCCAGTTACACAGTCTACTGTGTGTGCAGGCACCCATGATGGGCCCTTTACATCACACCGCAGGACTTTGGTGTACGGGGCTGGTACAAGCATCACACAAACACTCTGGCTACTACCTTTGCATGAATAATAATGTGCCTTGTCTCTGATTCTGTAGCCTTGTGTCTTCTGCCAGCATCCATGAAACAATAACAGGCTAACTTGTTGGTTTGTAAGTAGGGTAAAACCTCAGATCCTGCACAGTGCTTGACAGCTTTGGAGATAAGAGGGGGAGGCTGAAAGAGACAGGGATTTCCGGAAGAGAAAGGATAAGGGCCCACGCAAGCCAGGCTAGAGAATAGGAGAAGACTTCCTGGGATCCAGTAGGGAATGCTCTTGCCCAAATAGTGGGGAAGTGAGGAGTTAAGGATCCCTCACTGTCCTACCAGTTAATGAATGATGTTAGAGACTAAGTGGTGAGAGGCAGGAATGAAACAAGCCACCTGACTGGTACCTTAGTTCTTTCTCCCCCACCGCCTACCCCGCCCGGAGCCCCATAGCTACCATCTCAAGGGAAAGGTATCCATACATGCAGGTTATTAGCCTCTAGGCAATGTTCCCCTCAACCACCTACTTTTCTTGTGACTTAGTATCCATTTCAGAAGTCACCATTCTCTAGGGCGTTTTCAGTTATGACACAAAAATTCCTCTGCTGGATACCTTAGTTCTTTTTTCCCCCCAGTTTTACTGCGATATAATCGACATACAGCACTGTATAAGTTTAAAGTGTACAGCATAATGATTTGACTTACATAGGTCATGAAATGATTACCACAGTAAGTTTAGCGAACATCCATCATCTCATATAGATACAAGAATTAAAGAAATAGAAAAAATATATTTTTCCTTGTAGTGCGAACTCAACATTTACTGTCTTAACAACTTTCATATATAACATACAGCAGTGTCGATTCTATTTATCATGTTGTACATTACATCCCTAGTACTTATTTATCTTATAACTGCAAGTTTGTACGTTTCAACCACCTTCCTTCAACCGCCCCCCCACCCCGCACCCCTCCACCCCAAGTCTAATCTCTTCTTCTACTAGTTTGGTACCTTAGTTCTTGATCCCTCTCCTCTGGGAGGGCAGAGGAAGGGTTGTTATCATGACAATAACATTATCATGACAATGGGACAGCCCTGATCCCTAGTTAAAGGGAATATGGCTGCTGAGTCAAAGGGTCTCCTAGGCTGAAATACACAGTGTCAGAAATGAGGATGTACAGCGTTAGGCAATGAAACACATTAAAGGTTCAATAGTTGAGCCCAAGTGGGCAGCCACTCAAAATTAAAGGAAATGGAAAGCCTTGTTCACTGGTGCAGAGCTGCTCTCTCCCTCCACACCCTCTGACGCCTCCCTCCTCCTCTACCCAGATTTCAGCTGCTTTAAAGAACAAAAAAGGGGAACTTGCAGGGGGAGGGACTCAAACTTTTATGACCTTTGGCAACAAGCGTCCAAGTCACCATCCTACCCAGTCCTTTGGCTGGAGAGGGCACTGGGCGCACAGGTGGCCAATGGCCTTGAGGTCTCCAGCGTGGAGCTCCTGGGACTAGAAGCAAATGAGAAAAAGCCTCCAGCTATTCCCTTCAGACTGGCCTCCTCCAGTCCCCTGCCCCTCTTCCCTCCTCCCACACCTGGGACTGCCCCGTGCAGGTGCTAAACAACCTGGTCTGTGTTCCCAGAGGGAACAAAAAGAACTAAACTCAACTGTTAGAGCTTGAGTAAAACTCTAGATGAGGGAAGACAGTTCAAGTGATCTTGTAGTTAGAGCCCACTGTGCCAATTCAACCTACTGATGAGAAAATGTATAAGGTAATTGATGTGTTAAATGCTTGTACTGTACAATAAATGCTATAAAGAGTCAGAGGAGGGACCTATCTCCCTGGCGGTCCAGTGGTTAAGACTCCGTGCTTCCACTGCAGGGGGCGGGGGTTTGATCCCTGGTGGGGGAATTAAGATCCCACATGCTGCGTGGGGCAACCAAAAAGAAAAGACTCAAAGGAGGTCCTTCCGTTCAGGGCATTGACACAAGTAGAAAGGTGCTACTGGGACAAACGCCTGCTGTTTGCCACCTGTGTGTGTCGGGGGGTGGGGGTGGGGAGGGGTGCAGCATTTGCTGTGAGTACCTTTATCCTCTGATGTCCAAAGTTTCTATGGTATAGATGACTTCAGAATTCCTCCAGATCAACAGCCCTGACTGCAGTGTTATCACACTTGTGCTCAATGGGCAGAATTCAAGGCTGTTCTCATAAATCTGGTCAACCCTTCCCTTGATGAAACTTGTTATACTTTTACTGACTCTGGGGCTGTTGCCAATGGCTGGCCATTGGATCTGTCAGTTGAAAGACTGCAGACTACCCCCTCTTTTGGGGGTCGTAAACTGTGGAAACACAAACTGTGGGTGTTGATGGGACTGCCTGGGTCACTCACAGGGATGCCCACGGTAAAAGTCTGTTCTTTGAAGAGACCAACTAAATAAAATCAAGCAGCTGATCAAGCCCACACTGCCGGAATGCCATCAGACATGGCAACACATCTGGCATCGGGGACTGGGCACAAACTAAAGGACTCTGCTTCTGATGCAGAAACCACTACTATGTACCAGACTTGTGACTCTTGCCAAAAGGTGGCCTGTCTTGCAACAATGGCGGCCCCAAGGCATGGGACATTGACCCTGCTCCCTCCTGACAGATTGCCTACCTCAGACCTTTGACTGTCCGCCTCAGTGCTACCAATGGTCTCAGCACTTTTGATACTTTTCAAGTTGATGTGTTGCTGTTTCAGTCTGATCAGCTGACTCCAACCACACCATACGGCCTTTGTGAGTCTTACCTGTGTCATATTTTCAGTTCTCCAGCCCATTTGCAGCATGACAAATGGTGCAGCCTTTTTTTTTTCTCTCTCAAATGTTACCAAGTAATGGGCCAATAGTCAAAGTATTTGATGAACATTCCACACACCCTACCATCCATTAGTATCTGCTATTGTTAAGCATTGGAACGACTTCTGACTCTACTTCGGCTTGGTCCACACACCTTAGTGGGGCAGTTTGGTCACTGAATGCAGCTATCCCCAGAAAGAGATCTCTTGACTGCCTCCTGTGCAATGACCAGGATGAAAGGTCTGGAAACAAGCAAGGAGGTGATTGGAGAAAAGGTGAAGTTATAGGTATTGGGATGGGACACGCCGATCACGTTGCAGAGGAGGGAAATTACCAATCCCCAGCACTTTGGGAGAGAACACCTTAAACGTTGGGAGGTACAAGGATGGAGGGAGGGCAATTAATGTTGTCTTTGACTCCTGGATCTAGCTAGCATTGTCACTTGAGTCATGCAGCAGCTGCACTGGCAGTCTGACCTGCTGCTGAATTTTGTAATTCCCTTCCATGTGCTATGAATTCAGAAAAACTCACGTGGTTATGACAGGTCTAGAAATATTTTGTTATTCCTGATGCCATCAGTGGCAGCGCCTGAAAGTGAACATGTATAAACACATGATCCTGTACAATGTTGTTTCAATCTAGCTCCAATCCATATGTTTCTCTTGACATTCAAGTGGCCTTGGGTCATGCCAGGTATGAAGATTGAGGCTGCAAATACTTGGTGACACTGCCCATGTGGCATAAGCAAACCAATATAAAGGTGACAACAAATCCTGAACTGTTCCCCTTCGGGTTTTATATGTTTGTATGTGGGAGAAAATGAGCCACGGACCCTCTCCATTGGGAATAGAGACTGCTTTATGGACCATCTATTCCCCCTTATAATTATTGGCAATGATATCAAAGATCATCACGATGTCTAAACTCCCTTTTGTGGGCTGTTATGGATAATCGTCTGGACTGAGACTCTATTCTTACTGTCTAAAAGGAGACCTAGTGTTCCCCGCTAGGACTTATTCAGAGTTGGATGAGACCGGGACTCTGGGAGGGGTGGATGAGGTCACTGCTGCAAGGTGGTCTCATCCTGCAGCTTGGAGTTCTTTTGAAAATAGTTTATGAGACAAATTCAACAGATTTGATCCCAGACTCTCTGGGTCAGATTAGAATGGCATACTCATGCAAAAATTCAAATTTGGCCAAGAATGTGTTGGGCTGCAGGGTGGAATGTTGGGAGAGAGGACCACCATGGGCCGCTAGTGCCCTTGCACATTTTTCTGATGGGCATCACCTCCGTGGGACTTAGGGGGCATGACTTTTTCCAGGAGTAATAAGGCCATCTGTCTCAAACCCAGGAGTCTTTTGCCAGTATCCACGAAACTGCAACAGGTTAACTTTTTATCTTCTAAGTATGGTAAAATCTCATATCCTATCAAATTCTTGACAGTACCTTGTCTTTTCATTTCCTTAACAGTGACTTTTAAAGAACACAAATTTTAAATTTTGATAAAGTCCAATTCATCCTTTTTTTTTTTGGATTGTGCTTTTGTGTCATGCTTAATCACTCTGCCTAATCCCAGGTCACACAGATTTTTTTCCTGTGCTTTCTTCTAAAATTTTTTATACTTTTATGTTTTACATTTAGACTTATCATCCAGTTTGGATTAATTTTTTAATAAAGTATTATTTTTAAGTCAAGATTCAATTTTTCTTTTTTTTGCCTATTGATGTTCAATTGTTTCAACATATTTGTTGAAAGGTTGTCCTTTCTCCATTGAATTGCTTTTTCATCTTTGTAAAAGTCAGTTAGCCGTATGTGTGTAGGTCTATTTCTGGGCTCTCTTCTGTTCCATTGATATGTGTATTTATCTCTTCTTCAATACCACACTGTTTGATTACTGTAACATTATAGTGTAATAATTTAAAAAGTAAAATAGATAAAATGCAAGCATAAGACTTGATTCTCTTTATATTACAGAATGTGTTTCCTGCAATGTGGAACGGAGTGTAATTCATATCCTATACTTTATGGCATTATCCATCACATACTGCACACAAACATATAAACTAGCGAGTTCCTTAAATAGTAAATAGCTAGATAGTTGGGTTATAAATGCTTCATATTACGCAGAAAACTTTGGTGGATTATATAGACTTTTAAAGAGTCTTTTAGTAACATTTGGGAAAATTGGTTTGGGTGAGCTAAGAAACATTACTTTCCCCACTTAAATTAATAAAAGATAGGCTTCTGCTATCCAAAACTGCGGTATCCAACATATTTTCAGTAACAGATTAGATTTAAATAATGATGAGTGTCTATTCAATCTTTTTCCACACTTGAAGTTCTAAATAACAACGACAGCAACAATAAGATTTTCCATTTCCATACGCCTTGTACAAAACAAATCACACTCAACTTCTCCCCGAAAGAGGATGCCCAAAGTCTTACAAGTTACCACACCCAGCTCTAAATTTAGGATTGTTGACCCATGTTCATTCCTCTTTAAGTTCACCATAATCACGTAATACCCACAACACGCACACACACACACACCCAAAAATAAGGAAAAAAGAAAATATGAACAGCTACTTCCACTTTGTTTCTGAAACTAGTCACAAAGCCATAGTTGGTATTTGTAACTTCTTTCTTCCATTACTCATTCCATTTTCTCTTGTTCTCAACCAGTTTCTCAGCTATCAAGTTCTCTTTGCTTGGCAGGCTGAGATAAAGCTTCATTACTGAGAGGTTTGAGTCCTCAGTGGTCCTGCCTATGTGATGTTGCTGTAATCTTTCATTAACTTTGACCACTGAATATGGCAGTGTTAAGAGGAGCCCCAGAGTCTCAGACTTAATTCTCCCAGCCTGCATTGTGTAAGAGCAACCAAACACCCCCTTGATTATCAGGATCAATCACACCAATCAAACCCATATTTTGCCTGTTGGACCAGTGACGCATGTAACTCAAATGGCTAGGTTGTGGTCTCAACAATCTATTCGATGGAATCATTGTTGTTTCTTCCGGTAGACTAATAATCAGACCTTTAAATCAGCAGAGGCCAAAATCAAGGGGACATGAAGAAAATACTTGCAAATGGATGCTGAATAGGCAATTCACCACTCTAGATGATGGAGGATAAGGTATGACCAGTGTGAATTCTGTTTAGCCCTTTCTTGCCTTTTGCTGTAAAATGAGTTCCTTAGCAGTGTGTGGGGGCTATCATAATTGTGAGTATGCCCATGAAAGTGGTTCTGGCTGCAGTGTTGTAGTAAGAAAAGGCAAGTCCATACTCCCATCCCTTCCATGATGGAAAGGGTCCAATGCAACCAACCTGCCACCAGATGGCTTGTTGGAGCCCCCTCCCACCCCAAGGAAATGGTGCGTATTGGGAATTTGTTATTGGCCTCTGCTATTGGCAGGTCAGGGTTGGACATTCAACAGTTCTGATAGCTACATCAGCCTTGGTGAGGGGACATCCATGTAATTGAGCCTATGCAGAGCCTCTGTCCCTGCAACCATGGCCACTTCGCACATGGGCCCCTGAGCAAGCTTCAGAGTGGGGCTGGCTGACATTCTTAGGTAAGTCATCTTGTTCACATGATTATTGAGAGCCTTCATCACAGTTGATGCCCTCTGTTGGGCATTTATATGGAACACAAATGTATTCATACTCTGTGGCCATTCTTAGACCACATATGTCTTCTCCCAAGCCTTCTTGTCACCAGTACTACAGTTTTTTTCTTTCCAAGTTCCTGAACATCAGGCAGTGTAGAGCCATACCATAGGCAATTTCTCTTTCCAAGCAAACTGAATAACCAGATATACCACTTGAAATTATGTTCTCAGGGAAGATTTTACTTTTTCACTGTCTTTCTGGGCTACTCCTGTGTGGGGCTGGGATGCCACAGCAATATGCTTCCAGCTAATGCCCTTATGTCAAAGCTGTACTTCAATAGATTCCTGACTGAGTAAAGACATCCATCCTCACCAATGTGGGTGGGCTTCAGCCAATCCCTTGAGGGCCCAAAAGGAACAAAAAGGCAAAGGGAGAATTATCTCTCTTCTTGGGCTGGGACATCCATCTTCTCCTGCCCTCAAACATTCGATGAAGCTGCTGGTTCCTAGCCTTTGGACTCCAGGATTTACACCAGCGCCCCTGATTCTCAGGCCTTTGGATTTGGACTGAATTCTGCCACTGGCTTTCCTGGTTCTCCAGCTAACTGACAGCAGACTGTGGAACTTCTCAGCCTCCATAACTGTGTGAGAAAATTCCTATAATAAGTCTTCTCTTATACAGATCTATATATATCCTATTGGTTCTGTTTCTCTGGAGAACCCTGACTAATACAACTGGATATAAAGAGGTTCCCTATATTAGTTTGCTAGGGCTGTCATAACAAAGTACCACAGACTGGGTGGCCTTAACAACAGAAATTTATTTCCTTACAGTTCTGGAGGCTAGAAGTCAGAGATCAGGGTATCAGCAGAGTTGGTTTCTTCTGAAGGCCTCTCCTCTGCCATCTTCTCAATGTGTCTTCACATGGTCTTCCCTCTGGGCCTATTTGTGTCCCGATCTCCTCTTCTTATAAGAACACCAGTCATGTTGGATTAGGGCCCACCTCAATGACCTCGTATAACCTCAATTACCTGTTTAAAGGCCTTGTCTCCAAATACAGTCACATTCTGTGATACTGGGGGTTAGGACTTCAGCACATGAATTTGGGAGGGGCACAATTTAGTCCATAATGGTCCCCATGAAACCGTAAGTGCGGATTGGCAAAGGGAAGGCAGTGTGGCAGGTATAGGCACACTGGAAGTGTGAGCCACTGCTCATGTACCTTACTTGCGCCTTCAGAACCTGTTCAAGGCCAATCCACATATATCATTTCCATTTCAAGAGCCCTCTGTATTCTTCACTAGCCAAACAGGTACATCAAACAGGGATGTGATAGGGTTCACTACCATGGAATTTTAAAGTCTTGATGGTGGCCCTAATTTCTGTGAGTCCCCCATGCCTGCAATATTGGTTTTGGTTTACTATTTTGACAATATAATGGTTAAGAGCATGGACTCTGGAGCCTGCTTCTGGTTTAAGTTCCAGTTTACCAGTTATTAACTGGTGACCTTGGGCAAGCTACTTAAGCTTTCAATGCCTTGATTTCCTTTTCTGTAAAATGTGTACAATAATAGTACTTACTTTGACACTAACACGATATTGTAAATCAACTATACTTCAATAAAAAAACAAATTATAAAAAAATAATAATACGTAAAAAACAAAACAAAACAAAAGATAGTACCTACCTTGTAGTGCTGTTCTGAGGAATAATGTGTTAATGTATGTAAAGTGCTTGGAAGAGTATCTGGCATGTAACAAGTGCTGTATTCATGTTGGGTGTTACTGCTACAAAATTGGAAAGGAGGATAAGTTCCAGGTTTCCACCTGGCTCTTCCTAACAGAAAAATTCTTTCTCCACAGGTCAGGGAGCCAATTGGGGTGTTTTGCCAGTTGCTGGTTTTACCTGTTACAACTTTAAACCCAGGAACTGGGCACATTACCAGAGAGTGGGTTTGCACACCTTCCTGGCCCACCATGAGCTGGATTTAGGCCAAAACTCCATTTGTCACTTGACATTCATTAACCCTCACTCTGACTGTGGGCACCAGTGGTGCTCTGAATCCCCAGGATGAGTGCTAGCTCAGAGCCGTTGTCTAATGATCCCTGGAGAGTGTGAGGATTTTTATCTCTCCTCTGCACAGTTACCTTGGGAAAATGCTGTGGGTCCTTTGGGGGGTAACTAGGAAGATTTACAGTACATAATTCCAGTGTTACCATAGCATCCTTCCTCAAGGCTCCCAGTCTCCCCTTCCTCCTAGGGACCCTGGATATACAACCTGAGGGGCTGTGACACTCTATCATGGTGCCCCAACTTTCTGTTTGCCAGAATTCTTTTGGTTAAATGGGTCATGCTTCTCTTTCAGTCCTAGGGGCCCCATGATTCAAGTAATTACCACCAAAGATCAAATCACTCAAAACTTAGAGCCTTAAAACAACCACCATTCATTTAATGGACAATTGTTGGGGGTTGGCAACTTGGACTGGGCTCAGCTGAACTATTCTTCTGCTTGTGTCAGCTGGACTCTCATGTGTCTGTCATCAGCTGCTGCTAGCAGTCCTGGTGACACTACTTCTAGGCGTTGGTTGGCTGCCATTTGGGGATACAGGGATAACTGGGTCATGTGTCTCATCATCCAGTCTGGTGGCAGCAGGTTTACAAGAGTAGCAAGAGGCCAGGTCCCAATGCATAAGCACTTTTCTAGCTTTTGTCTGCACTATTTTTGCCAATGTCCCATTGACCAAAGCAAGTTAGAAGGTAGCTTCAAGAGAAATGAAACAGATCACCTCTTGACAGATCTGCAATGTCAATGCAAAGTTATGGATTCAGGGAAAAGAAACATTTGTGGCAATTTTTTCTCTGCCACAGGCACCAATCCTCCTCCCCCCATTCTGGAGCCCTAGCCCTTTGCAGGCAGATCACTCAATTTCTTTAGAGAAACGCTGTTCATTTGCATCCAGGAGATAAAATTCTCCACTGGTGATGGAGGAGGGGAAGATGGTGGAAGTAGAGCCCAACTTATTCAGCCATTTTCCAAATAACTTTTAAACTAATCTTCTCCTTTTACCTCATCCTCCCATGTCCACTCTCCATACCTGGTCCTTCTTCCCCCAAAGTAGCTCTGCTTCTGCTGCAACCTTTGCCTGAGATTTATTTTTCAGTTTGAGCCAATCTGAATTCACTCTAGTAATTTATCAGACACTTTGGGCCACTACCCTCACCCCTTCCACTAATTTTATGAGTGAATTTACCTTGCATTTCTTTATAATTTTTTCTATTTGTTTTGGAAAGGTAAACACCTTTGTTCCATTCAGTGTCTTCTACTCAAAAGCCTCTCATTAAAGTTAAATCTATTATCTCTGGACCAATATAGCAGTTAAAAACGTTATATTCCTCCCATACATACTAAGAGTGGGTGATTCAGACAGAAGAATCAAGGTATATGCGCTCTATTGTGGGAAAGAAGAGCTAAAAGATTGTACAGTTTCACAAAAACAATAACTGTGGCCTATTACAACTATTTTATATTCGTGATGTCTGGTGTGAGGGAGAAGGAAGCATTAATTCCTTTGTTTAATGCATTACCTGAGGCTGTTTTGTGTACTCTAGGTCTCTCCTAAAGCTGGGGTTGAGATTTCTTCATTTTCTGGCTGCTTGTGCTGTTCTGCCTGCCTTAGGCAAATTTTTTTTTTTTTTTTTTTTTTTTTTTTTTGCGGTACGCGGGCCTCTCCCTGTTGTAGCCTCTCCCGTTGCGGAGCACAGGCTCTGGACGCGCAGGCTCAGCGGCCATGGCTCACGGGCCCAGCCGCTCCGTGGCATGTGGGATCTTCCCGGACCGGGGCTCGAACCCGTGTTCCCTGCATCGGCAGGCGGACTCTCAACCACTGCGCCACCAGGGAAGCCTTGCAAAAATTTTAATATAAAAATGAGCAAAGGGACCAGAGCCTGGACAGCCTGAGGGGCAAGGAGACAGAGGGGAAGAGAGGGGAAAGTTGCTTAACTCGCCTCTTCCCTGCTGTTGCCACTGCCCCGGGATCTCTAGGACCCTTTAGTCTGCATATTAGTTGAAAGCCCTCCCTCTGCCTTCCAGTCAGTCATCCAGTCCGCGGCACCCTCCTTCCTTTTGATGCCACTATAAATGACCAATGAACATAATATTCAGACTCAACTGTAATCAAATATAAGCAAATTAGAATAATTATTTGCTTTGCTTTTAGATTAGAGATAATAAAATAATACATCATAATAATATGGGTGAGGGTGTGGAGAAATGGACAGCCTCATACACTGCCTGAGGGAGTGGAAATTGGTACAACATTTTTTACACGGAAATTGGAAATACTGATTAAAATTAAGACTTCAAATCTTTTTTTAGCTTGTCCAAATGTTTACATATATATATATATTCAATTGAAGTGTAGTTGATTTAGAATATTGTGTTAGTCTCAGGTGTACAACAAAGTGATCATATATATATATATATATATATATATATATATATATATATATATAGTTTTTCAGATTCTTTTCCATTGTAGGTTATTACAAGATACTGAATATAGTTCCCTGTGCCACACAGGTCTTTTTTGTTTATCTCTTTTATATATAGTAATGTGTATCTGTTAATCCCAAACTCCTAATTTATCCCTCCCCCTCCTTTCCCCTTTGGAAACCATAAATTTGTTTTCTATAAGACTGCAAATCTTTTTTTAAAAATTTATTTATTTTTGGCTGTGTTGAGTCTTCATTTCTGTGCGTAGGGCTTTCTCTAGTTGCGGCAAGCAGGGACCACTCTTCATCACGGTGCGCGGGCCTCTCACTATCGCGGCCTCTCTTGTTGCGGAGCACAGGTTCCAGACAGGCAGTCTCAGTAGTTGTGGCTCATGGGCCTAGTTGCTCCGCGGCATGTGAGATCTTCCCAGACCAGGGCTCAAACCCGTGTCCCCTGCACTGGCAGGCAGATTCTCAACCACTGCGCCACCAGGGAAGCCCAAGACTGCAAATCTTTTGAAAGAGTAGTTCCTTATATACAAATGTGCAATGAAATCTGCACATATGAATAATGTCTAACCTCGCTAGTAAACAAAATATGCAAATTAAAATGAGATAGCATTTTCACCCTATTAGAAGGTCCAAGATTTAAAAGAACATCGATGCTCATTATTACGAAAGCTGAGGATGTTCATGGATACCTTAGTACAAGCTGTGTGAAAGACAGTTTGACAGTATGTATCAAAATCATTAAACAGGTGAAAACCTTTTGATACAAGAATTCCACCTTTAGGAATGTATCCCAGGGAAATATCAGAGACATGTACAAAGATATGCACGCAAGGATGTTAATCTCAACACTGTTTATGATTGTGAAAAATTTGAAACCATCCAAATATCCTTCAGTTAATTACTGGCAAACCATAACGAATAATACACCGTATTATTGATCATAAGGAATCAATATGGAGGGACTTCCTTGGTGGTGCAGTGGTTAAGACAAAGGAGCCCAGGTTCGATCCCTGGTCAGGGAACTAGATCCCACATGCATGCTGCAACTAACAGTTCGCATGCCACAACTAAGGAGCCCGCCGGCGCAACCAAATAAATAAAGAAAGGAATCAATATGGAAAGATAAGCAAGATATATCATTATTTTTAAAAACAACTGTCAGGGCAGTGTGTTAGTACGGTTTCATTTTTGTTTTACAATTTGTGTGTGAAATATGTATATATGCCTTGCTTATTAAATATGTAAATAATTGATTAAAACATATACCAAGCTGTTAATAGTCTTTCTTTCGGGGGGTTATGATCCTAGGAACTTTACTTTTCTCATAATATATACTTAAGTTTTAATGTTTTACAAGCAATGAGTAAAACAATAATAAAAATTTAAGAAATTTAGAAAAGTTGCTCAGCTTCTCTGATAAATAAAAGCAAATTAGAAGAATAATGAGATGTAATTATTGTCTATGATGTTGAGGGAAAAAAATTCCAAGATTAACACTCAGTGTTGAATAGAGCCCTCATCTCTAAACTTCTTTGATTAACCACATGTATTAGTAAAACTTTTTGACCTCAAACACTAAATGTATATGCTTATGTGATTGTTTTTTATAAATGAAGATGGGATCATGTTATTCATCCTCTTCTGCCACTTGCAAATCCATGTGTACAGTGATGCTCACTGCAACAATTTTTGGCATAAGAAAAACTGGAAACATTCAGAGCGTCCATCAACAGGGGATTTGTTAAATGAATTATTGAACATTATTAGTCAGCATATGTATTGGTGTAATAATCCGTCGTCAAAGTGAGTGAGGTAGTTGTACATTATTGACACGGTAAGAGCACTGTATCAACACATCACATCTGGAAGTACATACAGGAAACGTAACCTCAGTTCACGGCGGGGGAGGGGTGGGGAATTGGGAAGCTAAGCAGGGAATTTGCTTTCCATTGTTCTCATTGTGCTGCTGACAATCTCTAAAAACTTGTTTGTATAACTTTTCCCATTAGCAGAATACTACAGATGTAAAGCAAAAGCAAAAATAAGACGCTTTAAGGAGTAAAACAGAATGCACACATCTTAAAGTTAAATTAGTGGGTTTGGTGTATTTGTACTAGCTCACAACTGAGGATTGAAAAAATTCCTAAAGGGATTTGAGGGAACAGGAAACGCGTTCACGCTTCGAAGCTGCTCAAGATCGTGCTTATGAAGGAACATTTCTAACGTTTTGAGCAAGTTTCGTTTTGCTTCCATTAAAATTTAAAAATTAAAAAAAAAAAAAAAGACCACCGGGGTCAGGAAGCTATGTCTCCCGGTGCACTGCAAGCCCCTCCCCCTCCCCCTGCTCCCCCTCCCCCCGGCTCCCCCCCCCACCTTCCCCTCCTCTCCGTCCCGGGGCTCCTGATCCCTGGCGCCCAGCCCGACCCCGCCCCGCGCGGCCCCGAGGCAACTTAGCCCGGCGGCCCGGCGGGGCACCAGGGACCGCGGTGGCCCGAGCGCAACCAGAGGAGGAGGAGGGTGCCCTCCGTGCAGCGCAGCTCGCATCTGCGGCCGCGCGATCCACCTCCCTCGCCGATTCCCCCGCGTGCGTCCCTCTGTCCGCGGAGCCGGCGGGAGGCCCCGGGCTCTGGGCGCTGTATGGGAGGCCAAACCAGACCGATGGCGGCGGCGGCGGCGGCGGCCCTGTCGGGCCTGGCGGTGCGGCTGTCTCGCTCGGCCGCGGCCCGCGGCTCGTACGGCGCCTTCTGCAAAGGGCTCACGCGCACGCTGATCACCTTCTTCGACCTGGCCTGGCGGCTGCGCGTGAACTTCCCCTACTTCTACGTCGTGGCTTCAGTGATTCTCAACGTGCGCCTGCAGGTACATATTTAGAGCAACTAACTCTGTGGCATTGGGGGGTGCCCAGCAGGATGGCTGACCTCCACCCACCAGTTCAGCCGCCCTAGAGCAAAGCGACCAGCTCGCCTCGCGCACACAGACTTGCCGGCCTGTCTTGCCAATCGCCTCGTCTTTTCATATAAATGCGCCGCTAGAAGTCATTTGCAGAAAGCCTGCAGTGTAACCAAAAAAGCCTAAGATATAATGAAAAGTTGAATCTCAAGGAAATAGCTAATTCAAAGAACAGAACCTAAAAATCTGAAAATCCTCAGAAATATTTGAGAAGTTCTTGCATCCATAAAACAAAAGACAGCACCGAAGGCAGGGAAATGACAATAAGCACAGGATGCCCTAAGGGGGGAAAAAGGAAAAGTTACCAACAACTTAAAAAAAGATAAACTGTACAAGAGTGGTCCAAATAGGAGGCAAGTCCTCCAAATTAGAAAAAGAAATGAATAGACTTCCAACTGAATGGAATCGATTCTAGGCGACAGAAATTTATTGCATGATCGGGAAGGCATACATTTCTTCATCCTAAAAGATACAACAACGGCAAACAGAACCTACTGGGAAAAACAAACATTTCAAACTGTACAAGGAGAGCATGCTTCACATATGAAGCAACCTCAGACGTGGCCTGTTTTTCAACCGTTGCCTGGAGTGTGAGAAAGGGAATCTGAACACCGGCACGTGGATTCAGCCTCTGCAGTCACAGAAAATCCAATCATAGCGTTCAACTTTGCTATTCAGTGAACAGTGTTTAAATAATCATTACAATGGAAATATTAGTTATGCTTTTTCATTTTTAGAGTAAATCACTAGGCAAACCAGGGGAGACTTAATTATAGTTATAGAACAGAGTGGGAATGTAAACCAACTTTGGCAAGTACAGGCAACAAGTTGGCAGGCAGAGAGGAGGAAGTGGAACAGTGGTGTTATTCTCCTAAACTAGGAAGTCCAGATACTGTCTCTAGTTGAAAGAATAAGGCAGATTTACGGGTTAGATTTTTAAAGTGAACAAGGTAACCAACAGAAGAATTAAAAATAGTGATATATGGAGGGGGGGAGGAAAACCAAGGGGACAGCAGGAAGTCAGCAGAAAATGCCTCATGTCATCAAGTTAAGAAATAGTAAGAAAAGCATATTATTAGGAAAAATGGAGTTAACCTCTAAACAGACATGTAAAAGCTTTTGCCTCTGGGTTGGGAAAGCAAAAGTTGAAAAGGGTGGGTGGGGATTTACTGCTTTTCATTATATGTCCTTTTGTACTGGTTGATTTTTCTAAATCCTTTATATGCATGTATTACTTTGATTAAAAGTTAAAACTTATTAAAAATGAATTTACTGCAATTAGAAGGAAATCTGGGGGAAAGGGGGTTGGGGAGCGGTACGTGAGTCCAGGTAGATTCTGCCCTCCTATCTTTCTGCAATAGTGGATGCATATCCTAAAATGTTCCTGAATGATCGCATGAAATATGATTTCCTTGCTTTCCAAGCAAGCCATAAGACCATAAGGAAATGCCTCATGAAATGGCCAGTAATCTTCAGGCAGCCCAGAGCTTCCTTACTCTATGTAACTTTTCACGAGCTAACGTCTGCAATGTCATAGTTAAAGTAAAAACAAAAAGTGTGATTTAATTTTTCAAAACTGAAAAATTTTAAAACTGAAAAATTGGACAAGTACCCCATGATGTTTAGACAAGGTTCTTACATTTTAATATTGATCATAATGGCAAGGCAGAGGAAATAGGCTAAATATACAACGGGAGCTTGGCTAAATAGAAATAGTCCGTCTATGTAATGGGATACTATGTAGCTATTAAAAATAAGGAATTATATTTTATCCATGTGTACTAGATGTTACGTCACCTCACCAATGACTCAAGTGATTGAGCCAGAGAGAAATATATATATATTATATAATATACATTTATATACTCCACCTAGTTATAGAGAAATAATAATACTTGCAAACACTATTGCACACTTACCATAAGCCATGCAAGGTCCTAAGCACTTTATATACATCATTGCATTTAATCCTCACAACAACTCAGAGATGAGTGACTGTCATTACCCCCAATGTTCAGGAGAGGAGACAAACATAGAAAAGGATAGTGGCAGAGTGATGAAATACTGCCAACAATATTATTCTTCCTACTAATGTGAGACATTCATTGCTATGATTCGTTTTTTTCTTAGCTTTTTTTTTTTTTTTTTTTTTTGCGGTACGCGGGCCTCTCACTGTTGTGGCCTCTCCCGTTGCGGAGCACAGGCTCCGGACGCGCAGGCTCAGCGGCCATGGCTCACGGGCCCAGCCGCTCTGCGGCATGTGGGATCCTCCCGGACTGGGGCACGAACCCATGTCCCCTGCATTGGCAGGTGGACTCTCAACCACTGCGCCATCAGGGAAGCCCTTTCTTTGCATTTTTAAATCGAAGTATAATTGACTCACAACGTTTTATTAGTTTCAGGTGTACAACATAGTGATTCAATATTTTTATTCGTTACCAAAGGATCACCCCTGTTATGGTTAATTGTTAATTGTATTTTTATTATTTGAATTGTGAGGCCTCCTTTTTAAAACTTTAGTGTAAAAGTCACTATCCAAGTGGGTGGCATGGATGCTGGAACTTTGAGAACACAGGGCTAGGCACTCCATTCCTGCACCCTCGGGTTAGCACTCCCAAGTACAAGTACGTGTACCACTGCACACGAATGGAGGATCAGATGGAACTCATAGTCATTCAGGATTTGAATTCTACCCAAAGAAATTAGTTTCTTGGTTTTTGGCTTTTTTTGCTGCACCTCGAGGCATGCGGGATCTTAGTTCCCCGACCAGGGAATGTACCCATGGCCCCTGCAGTGGAAGTGTGGAGTCTTAACCACTGGACTACCAGGGAAGTCCCTCTTTCTTTCTTTCTTTCTTTTTTAAAATTTATTTATTTATTTATTTTTTATTTTTGGCTGCCCTGGGTCTTCGTTGCTGTGCACGGGCTTTTCTCTAGTTGCGGCGAGCGGGGGCTACTCTTCGTTGCGGTGCGCGGGCTTCTCATTGCGCGGGCTTCTCTTGTTGAGGAGCACGGGCTCTAGGCACGCAGGCTTCAGTAGTTGTGGCACGTGGGCTCAGTAGTTGTGGCTCGTGGGCTTAGTTGCTCTGTGGCTTGTGGGATCTTCCCAGACCAGGGCTCGAACCCGTGTTCCCTGCATTGGCAGGCGGATTCTTAACCACTGCGCCACCAGGGAAGCCCCCTCTTTCTTTTTTTAAATTGAAGTAGAGTTGATTTACAATGTTTCAGGTGTACAGCCAAGGGATTCAGTTATACATATACACATATAGGGAATTCCCTGGCTTTCTCTGTCTGCCTCTCTCTGTCTGACTTACCTCACTTAGTATGATAATTTCTAGGTCCATCCATGTTGCTGCAAATGACATTATTTCATTTTTTATGGCTGAGTAGTATTCCATTGTCTATATACACCACATCTTTATCTATTCATCTGTCAGTAGACACTTAGGTTGCTTCCATATCTTGGCTATTGTACATAGTGCTGCTATGAACATTGGGGTGCATGTACTTTTTTGAATTATGGCTTTCTCTGGATATATGTGCAAGAGTGGGATTGAGGGATCATATGGTAACTCTACTTTTAGTTTTTTAAGGAACCTCCATACTGTTCTCCATAGTGGTTGTATCAATTTACATTTCCACCAACGGTGTAGGAGGGTTCCCTTTTCTCCACACCCTCTCCAGCACTTGTTACTTGTAGACATTTTTATGATGGCCATTCTGATTGGTGAAAAAAATTCCTTTTCTACCTTGACTCCATCATTTCCCTCTTCCTTTCCCCCAGGTCCTCTCCAGATAGGTCCAAACTTCCAACTTTACAGGCACAGATTCAGGTTCCAGGTCCTGAACTTTCCTCAGGCTGGACTACAGCCTGTGCTTTCTGTTGTGACCCTTGACCCCCTTCCTGGGACGCAGTTCCGTAACTGCCTTCAGACTGGTTCTGGTCACCTCAATGACTACTGGTGATGACTCCCGTCTCCAGCAATTCAGAGACTATCTCTAGAATCCTGAGCCCCAGTATAGGGGTGGGAATGGTTAGAGACTGGGAAACATTCTGTCTTCCATGACTTACCACAAGTCCCCACCTTGGGTAGTTTTACTGCAAATCTAAGAGCTTCGCTTCAAATCCTTCCCGAAAAATGCTTGGGAAGCTAGAGGTCAAGTTCATAAGCTAAATTTTGTTGGACCAAAGAATCTGAGTGATTCTGGGCAAGGTAACCAAAGTCTTAAAAAGTGGAGGCTCTAGAACAAGCAAGGATACCCAATTTGGGGGGCCTTTGCTGGGTGCTGCTGTCCTTCCGTCACTTGGATTTCTACAGCAAGCACTCCTGTGGTCTGGAGAAGCGAATCTCTGATTTTCAGCAGTTCCCCAAAGGAGGGGATGTTAGGTAGACAGAAAAGTAATACAGACAGCATGTACAAACACCCTTCTTCCATTCATATGATTCCAAACGTGCTCCCTCCTGGCATAATTTAATTACTCCACGTACCACCAAGAACTACCCAGAGAGAAACAACACATACAAACACTTCCAGCTATCACAGTCAGAGATGAGGTCATGGGGCCTCTGATTATAGTTCAAGTTCTCCCCGTGATGTCTCTTCTTTCTCTAGCGCCACCATTATCCCAACTTAATATTGTTATTCTACAATTCCATGACCTAAATGGTGAATTCACCACGACCACCACTCTACCCTATTTACAATACTAAAGGAGAGGTGAGAGAGTTTTTTAAAAAGACAACCAGCCAGGCAGTACAGGTAGAAGGTAAGTCTTCGTGTTTGCACATAGCCATGAGGTGGTCCTGGTACTTATGACTTCTCTGTCAATTCCACGCTCCTTTTGCCTTACCTACTGGGGGGCGCAGTTTCGCTCCTGGGGAGTCTGAGCCTTGGTGGGCTTTGTAGGGTTGCAGTAGTCTGGCATGCAAGCCCTCAGGATTGTCATATAAGAAGGCACCTTAGGGGATCCGAGTCTCATTCGTATTCCTTCCTGTCACTCTACAGCATGAACACCACAACCACCTGCTTTGAGTGGTTCCAGGAGCTAAGAGTGACTTCACATTTCATGCAACCACTGTTTTGTCCCAGACTAGAAGTGTTTCTTCTAGGGAACGAAAACCTCTAAACCAGCAGAGATCAGAGTTGCAGGGACACAAAGTAAAACTGTTGCAGATGGGTCAGGTGTAATTACGAGAGGCACCACCTTTGTTTCTGCCCCTCTGTTCCCAAACTTGCAAATCTTGGCAATGGGGGAAACAGCACCATATACTGGTTGCTGGTTCGTAGTGGATATTACATCCTAGCAGGCTGCGCTGTGATTCTCCTATCAGGGCTTACCACAAGCTCCGTACAGCAAGCATACTGATTCACCCTAAACATTTTGGGCACCACTGGATCTTCTAGGTGATAAGAGCCAAGGGGCAAACCTACTAGCATGGTAGCCCACACCAGCTAGCTAGAGAGCCTGTTTTAGCTGTGGATCCATTAGTCTGGGTGTGGTAGGAATAACACCTACTTTTCCAAGTCTTGGATGGTGGCCAAAATCTCTGCACTTCCCCTAAGGATAAGCTATCGCATTTTACTTCCTCTGTTGATAAGGAGGGTGATTTGCCTCTCCTTACCCTCATATCCCTTTCTCCAGGGGCCAGGTAACCACTGTGGCAGTATACAGGAGACAGGTGCCTGTCTCTGCCTGGAAATTTCCGGCAGTCAGGACGCTCGCTGTTCCAGCAGGATGAGCAGAGGCCATGATATGGTGGATGTGGAAGCAAAGGATGGGGGCGAACTCCCACTCGCTGCCTTCTCTCTGCATCCCTCAGAAGGTGCAGAAGATGACTTCAGTGGTTTCCTTGATGGCATGTGTTGGAGCACAGAGGTTAGAGGAAGCAACAGAAGGTCAGGGTAGCCCTGACAGCTGCCAGCCCAAAACACTCCATCTGGAGAGGAGATTAGGGACTTGGTTTGGTGGGTTCTAAACGGAGGCCCAAATGTCCCTGTCTGAGAGGGTCCTCGGCTATGTCAGGGGAGACAGGATGCCTTGAGGCTGGACATCAACCACAATAACAAAACGTACACACTCTAAGCAACGTGCAGATACTACCTGACACTAAGTGTACCTGGGAACTGGTAGAATAATCCCGGCGAAGGGGCATCAGGGTCTCCCTGAGCCTCCTGAGTAGCAGCTGCAGAGAAGAACCCCATTTTCCCCAACCTCCTTAAGCACTCCCTCCACTCTGCACTAGGTACTACTGCAGGGGTGTCCTGGGTCCCTTGGCACTAGCACTGCCTTAAAGGCAGTTTTCAATTAGCCTCTGAAAGGTTTGGGGCTGTCCTGCTTTCCCTTGCAAGTTGCCAAGGTCAATGGCTACGGGGGCTTTTGTAGCCAAAATTGGGGTCCGGCTGCTCACTGCTCAAAAGCCAATAAAGAGTCAAGGTTGGTGGGAAGGAAAGTTTGCTTTATTTTGGAGGCCGGCAACCAGGGGTGGGGAGGGGAGACTCCTGTCCAAAGGGTGACTCCCCCCCCCCACTGACAACCAGTGGGCAAGAGGTTTTGGCTCACGGGCCCAGCTGCTCCACGGCATGTGGGATCCTCCCGGACCAGGGCACGAACCCGTGTCCCCTGCATCGGCAGGCAGACCCTCAACCACTGCGCCACCAGGGAAGCCTGGGCAAGAGCTTTTATAGACGGAGGGAGGGGGCTACATACAGAAACAGCACAGTCAGCTCTGACAGTCATCTGGAAATTGGTCATGCAGTGGTCTGATCAGTGTCATTTTGATTGTTTTAAGTACAGTTAATCTTCAGTTCCAGGGTCGGGTTTGTCCCCTTTTCCTTGAGGCCAATTCTCGGAATTGTGGCAGCTTACGTCATGGCTACAGCCTGGTCATCGTGTAGTTAACTTCTTCCACCTGGTGGGAGTTTCAGTATCTACAAGACAGCTCACAGGAGACGGCTCAGAATATTATCTGTAGCCCTCAAAGAAGAGCTAAAGGTCCTTGACTTCGCTTAATGACTAAATTATTATTATTTGGTCTCTGTTTTCCTTTGTTCCTGCATTTTCTCATTTCTCTGATTAAACTTATTCTTTGGCTAAAGTTTTTCCACAGATAAAAGGCAGGTGGCGGACGTGGTGAGGAAGAACCATGGGGTCCTGCTCCGTGTCACCTTGCAGGGAAGGCCAAAGGGAAGGTTCACAGTGTTACAACAGATTCACCTGACCATCCTCTATTCTAAGGACTCTGGGTGTGTGTAATTAATAATTCATGCCTGGGAACTGCACATGAGCTATTCCTCTATCTGTTAGGCTACTGTGGTGACTCAAATGCAAGGCACCTCTCTTGGCCAGACCCAAGAATCTTTTTGGTTTTACAGATCAACTAAGGCTTTGGTAGATTGTCTGTAGATTTAATTCCTGGGAACTACAAGGTTAATTATCCATAGCCAGAGATCTCTCCATGTGTATTAGTCCACTCAGGCTGCCATAACAAAATACCACAATCTGGGTGGCTTAACCCGCAGACATTTATTTTCTCACAGTGCTGGAGAATGGAAGTCCAAGGTCAAGATGCCAGCAAGGTTGGTTTCTGGTGAGATGTCTTCCTGGCTTGCAGATGGCCACCTTCTCTTTGTGCCCTCACATGGCCTTTCTTTTATGCATTTGTAGAGAGAGCGATCTAGTGTCTCTTCCTCTTCTTATAAGGACTCCCATCCTCAGAATAGGGACCCACCCTTATGACCTCATTTAACCTTAATTACCTCCTTAAAGACCCTCTCTCCAAATATAGTCACATTGGGAGTTAGGGCTTCAACATATGAATTGGGGGGGGGCACAATTCAGTCCACAACAACCTTTCAGATGATCTCCAGATGTCTGTTACGGTAATAATATCCACTTGCTACTGATGTTAACTGCCACCACCTAGACTCACCTATACCTGGCTCCCTCCAACATGCTACAAATCAGAGAGTGCATTTCAATGGCACCTACTTCTCAGTGGCATCCTCTGTCTTGAGAGAATAGCCAGTAGAAGTGCTTTTGAAAGCTTTGATGCTTCCCTCACCCACTAATTTCTCGAGGTAAGGGTTACAGGACAGACACTTTAATTTCTTTGGAGGGGCAAAGTTAGAGAGTGAATGGGTAGATGCTCATAAGATCCAATAGGGTACTCTTGTGTTCAGAAGTTTTGAATTTCTTCCCCTACATTATGCCGGTGGGCTTCTAGCCACTCAATGCCATATGTCACAGGCTAGCATCTGGTCCAGGTTTGCATTAGACAACCGAGAAAACAGAGTCACAGCCTGCTGCCTGAACTCACCACTGTGAGTAAAATTCATGAATGCCTACCACTCATTCTATTTAACTCTATTCCTTGACTGACACTGCATCTCACTTGCCATCCCTGGATAATATACCTTAAGTCAATTTAGAAGGATGACAACACCTTTGGATGGTAACTATTATCCTCTCCATGAGGTGGCCCCTCCCCCTCTACACACAAACACACAGGGCCCATGGAATAGAACAGACAGCAATTATTGAATCGTATCATGAAAATGACCATTTAATCCTTCTCAACGGATTAGAAATGACCCTATCTTTGCACTATAAGCATTTTGTCTTTTCAACTTCCGGAGGAAGGAGGGTTAACAAGCAGTTGACTTCAGTAGTCCTTTCCCCCCACAAAGATTAGTGCAAGCTAATCAGGGTTCTATCATTCCCTTTGTCAGCGAATGAAAAAAAAAAGGGAATATGATCCAATCAGGACCAGTGAAAGGTGAAAAGTGCACTTGGGTGCTTCTAAGAAGGGTTTCCTCTCTCCTAAGAAGTAAATGCACAGAGGGATGGTCCTTTGTTTTCCCTGTGGAAATTCTTAGATTTCGATGTGACCCCTGGGAACTGCTGTTCCCAAGCCACCTTGCCAAGAGCCTGACAAGCCAAATCATGGAGGATAACAGATCCAAGGGAATCACAAAGAAGTGGAACTGGAGCTCTGTGTCTGGAGCCTGCTATACCTCTGGGCTTCTCCCTTGATGACACAATATGATTCAATAATTGCCATCTGTTCTGTTCCATGGACCTTTGTGCTTGTGTGTAGAGGGGGAGGGGCCACCTCATGGAGAGGATAAAAGGAAGCTCTTACTAAGTGTGTAACAGGTATTTGAAAGGCACACGTGCTGTTTCCTCTGTGTGTGTGTGTGTGTGTGTATCTGTGATGCTGTATCTTGCCCAATACAAATTATTAGAGTCACTGAAGTCGGGTATTAGCCATCACCCAGATTGTCACTGATTTATTGAAGGAGTTTAATACAAATAAATTAGATGGTGAAACTGAGGCTGACGAAGGGGAGGTGATTTGCCTAAGGTCACTTTGGAAGTTAGTAGCAGATACAAGACTAGAACCCTAGTATTGGCCTGGGAGAGTCTGAAACTCTTAAGATATTTTAGGATGCTACTGAAGAACAATAGGGATAACAGAAAAGGTTCTCTAAATGATAGAATTTCAAGAGGCATCTCTCTAAAAGGCCCATCATCAGATATATTTTTTAAACTATTCCTTCTCAAAGAATATATCAACAGAGGGGTGGCTTGGGAAAACCAGTTGTCTCAGCCTGACATACACTTCTGCCCATCTCAGGATTCAGGATCTGGTACTGTGGGCAGAGTCGCTGGCTTCTTGGCCACAGTAGGCTCTATGGGAAAGGTACTGCTGCCCCCTCACCTCTCCCTTCCCAATCTAGACTTCACCTTCCCTCAGTTCTCTTCTTCTTAGGTCGGAGACCTGGCCTGTGAGAAATACACAAAAACAGCCCAGGAACTGCTTGGTCCAAGGCACTGGTTCATGACACTCACTTGACTGACTAACGGTTTCATTTCAAGGCTCAAATTCATTCAGTAATCCTTCAACTTCTCTGCCTGTGCAGGCACAGAATAAAACCAAGGCATAGACTGCCACCTAGGGGTTATTTATAGCGGAGGAAAAACGGTTCAAATATTTGCTCTGTGCTCACACTTGAGCAAGTCATTTTCCCTACAGGGATGTTAATCTCCTTGCCTATAAAACGAGGGTGTTGTCCTAGATCAGTAGTTCCTAAATTCAACTCCACAAAAATTTGTATACCTTTAGTCATTCATAATTAGAGGCACTCACCAGAATTATCTATACGATCTTTGAAAAAATATATACGCCCGTGCTTCACCCCTAGATATTCTGGTTCAGTAGGTGTGGAGCAAGCAGAGTCAAGGCCTGGACATGTGCATAAAACAAAAACAATCCGGGCTTCCCTGGTGGCGCAGTGGTTGAGAGTCCACCTGCCGATGCAGGGGACACGGGTTCGTGCCCCGGTCTGGGAGGATCCCACATGCCGCGGAGCGGCTGGGCCCGTGAGCCATGGCCGCTGGGCCTGCGCGTCCTGAGCCTGTGCTCCGCAATGGGAGAGGCCACAACAGTGAGAGGCCCGCGTACCGCAAAACAAAACAGAACAAAACAAAACAAAAATCAATCCATCAGTGCTTCCAAAGACCCCGTGTAAGGAATCTGTGATGTAGACGTAAAAAGGTGCTCCTCCAACAATGGTAAACAGGTTTTCTCACTCTAGGGCTCTGAAAGCCTTTAATAGTCTAATGTACATTGTGGATTTCCAAGAGACGTTAATATTATGCAACATCCTCCAAAGTGTCTGACCATAGAACCAACACCTTCTAACGGTCCAGGCACACCAGCATTTCCTAGATCAGTTAGGAAAACCCTAGATTAGGTGTCTTAGTCAGCTCATGTTGTAAAAACATAATACCATGGAGTGGATAGCTTAAGCTACAGTAATCGATTTCTCACAGGTCTGGAGGCTGGTAAGTCCAAGATCAAGGTGCCAGCAGATGACTGCCTTCTCCCTGTGTTCTCACATGGCCTTTCTTCTATGTGTGTGGGCAGGAAGAGGTCTCTCTCTTTTTTCCTCTTCTTACAAGGCCACCAATCCTATTGGATTAGGACTCCACCCTCATGACCTCACTCTTTTAAATGTAATTATCTCCAAAACTCCCTATCTTCAAATACAATCACGTTGGAGTTAGGGCTTCAACAGATTAATTTGGGGTGGGGGGGTCGGGTTACCCAAGTCAGGCTACCGAACTAGAAGGTAGCCAAGGCCACTCTGAGTCTATATCCTAAGTATTACTGTGATGACCAACACTTTGGGGGGTGTTGTCCTTTTTATTAACACTGGAACCAAAACAAGAACCAATATTCTGAACCTGCTCGGAACGCTAATTCATATCGCATTGCCACTTCTAACCCAAATGGTGCCAAGCCATGCCTTATTTATCATCATGTCAACATAAATAATCAATAAACAATCTATAACAGGAATAGAAAGAGAAAAGAGTTTTATTTGAACCAAACCGAGGACTATAGCCTAGGGAACAGCTTATCACTAACTCTGAGAAGCTGCTCTGGAGAAGCATGGTTTTCATCACAGTTTTATATCTTTTCAGAACAAAGAACAACCATCAAACACAAACATGACAGGGGTACATTCCTTCAAGATTTCAAAAGGGACAGATTAGCACATACGCAGTGAGTCAGCATGACCTTGGTATCTGGGAAGGGAACCTTATCTTTAAAGGAGTACTAGCATGAATGAAGCAACTGACAAAGGATTAATCTCCAAAATTTACAAGCAGCTCATGCAGCTCAATATCAAAACAACAAATAACCCAATCCAAAAATGGGCAGAAGACCTAAATAGACATTTCTCCAAAGAAGATATACAGACTGCCAACAAACATATGAAAGAATGCTCAACTTCATTAATCATTAGAGAAATGCAAATCAAAACTACGATGAGATATCATCTCACACCGGTCAGAATGGCCATCATCAAAAAAATCTACAAACAATAAATGCTGGAGAGGGTGTGGAGAAAAGGGAGCCCCCTTGCACTGTTGGTGGGAATGTAAATTGGTACAGCCACTATGGAGAACAGTATGGAGGTTCCTTAAAAAACTAAAAATAGAACTACCATGTGACCCAGCAATCCCACTACTGGGCATATACCCTGAGAAAACCATAATTCAAAAAGAGTCATGTACCAAAACGTTCATTGCAGCTCTATTTACAATAGCCCAGAGATGGAAACAACCTAAGTGTCCATCATCAGATGAATGGATAAAGAAGGTGTGGCACATATATACAATGGAATATTACTCAGCCATAAAAAGAAACGAAATTGAGTTATTTGTAGTGAGGTGGATGGACCTAGAGTCTGTCATACAGAGTGAAGTAAGTCAGAAAGAGAAAAACAAATACCGTATGCTAATGCATATATATGGAATCTAAAAAAAAAAAATGGTCATGAAGAACCTAGGGGCAAGACGGGAATAAAGATACAGACCTTGAGGATATGGGGAGGGGGAAGGGTAAGCTGTGACAAAGTGAGAGAGTGGCATGGACATATATACACTACCAAACGTAAAATAGATAGCTAGTGGGAAGCAGCCGCATAGCACAGGGAGATCAGCTCGGTGCTTTGTGACCACTTGGAGGGGTGGGATAGGGAGGGTTTTAGGGAGAGAGATGCAAGAGGAAAGAGATATGGGGACATATGAATATGTATAACTGATTCACTTCGTTATAAAGCAGAAACTAACACACCATTGTAAAGCAATTATACTCCAATAAAGATGTTTAAAGAAAAAAAGGAGTACTAGCATGAGCATCATAGGAGCGGGGTGGCATTTACCCCTATCTTCAAAGTGGACATACTTTACTTCTGGATAATGAATTCTTTTCTTAATGGCTAAAGCAAATGTACAATGCATGATAAACAGGTCATAAAATAGGCTGTTCTAGTTGGCATAAAGTTCAAGCCAAATCACGTATGAGCCAGAATGGCTTCCCCATACCCCAATTGTGAAAATTTCTTCCATCAATCACAAAGTTTTATTGATTCCAGACAGTAGTCTAAAACTCTAATCCTGCATCTGAATTTTGCACAACATTCAAGTTATGGGCTAGATGTTTATTTTCTCTTCCACTCTCCTAGAGGTAGAAAGGAGATTCCCTTTATTTTCTATTCCTCTTAGGGTATGAAGAGAGAAGGCTGAGCTGAAATTCCAACCCCTTGCAAATCCACAGATGTTTCCTTTACACCCATTTTTGATTCGATGTTCACGCCAGTGGATTAGAAGGGATTCATACACCTTGAGTAAGTTCATACCTTACATACAGACTTTGTTTCTATATATTCCCTCATGTTTTTTTATGAGTTCATATTCTGTTTGTAAGACTCTGCTCTAGGCATTGGTTCATACTTCCATATACAGACTGTGGGAGACTGACTGAAAAGAAGGCCACAGCAATTCCTCCTGTCCCTGAATGTGCACCCCTTTGGTTGTATGTTGAAGGTAGAGCTGAAGATTTGCTGATGGAGTTAATGTGGGACATGAAAGAAACAGAGGTGTCAAGGACGACACCAAGGTGTTTGGCCTAAGCAATAGGAAGAAAAGAACTGTCATTTACCAAGGGGAGGAAGACAGAGGGAGAGCAGATTTGGGAAGGAAAAAAATAGTCTTAATGTATAAAACCTTCATGAATACTAAATCTATTTATTTAAAAAAGTAAACTTATAAAATCAGTGAAACTAAGATGTTCCAATATATAGGGTTTCCCTGGTGGCGCAGTGGTTGAGAGTTTGCCTGCCAGTGCAGGGGACACGGATTCGAGCCCTGGTCTGGGACGATCCCACATGCCGTGGAGCAACTAGGCCCATGAGCCACAACTACTGAGCCTGTGCGTCTGGAGCCTGTGCTCCGCAACAAGACAGGCCACTATAGTGAGAGGCCTGCGCACCGCAATGAAGAGTGGCCCCCGCTTGCCACACCTAGAGAAAGCCCTCGCACAGAAACGAAAGACACAACACAGCAAAAATAAATTAATTAATTAATAAACTCCTACCCCCAACATTAAAAAAAAGTTCCAATATAGAAACAACATATAAAAGGCTTCAACTAAAATTCCAACTCCAAACCCATGAATTAATGAAATACTTTAATATGGAACAACAGGAGCCACATCCTCTTTGGGTCGAGCTATTGTGGGCATCCAGAGGGGTTGGCCTGCAGCATTATCTCATAAAACCACATGATTTATGAAAGGAATTGCAGTGTCATTGCCCTAAGTAAACAGTGAATTATGCACATATATGTGATTATGATGTTAGAGAAAGTAACTTAATGATCAGAGTGGTAATTCGATTTTCTGGTATTAGTAATAGACTAAAAGCAAAATGCCTCAGGTAAAATCAGATAACCCCTCATTTTTATCTTTTCAACATGGATGCAGATGACCATATGTTTATCTTCTTTTGGTCTTTCAACATAGCGAATTAAGAGATTTCTTTTATTATTATTAATTTATTTATTTATTTATTTTTGGCTGCGTTGGGTCTTCGTTGCTGTGCACGGGCTTTCTCTAGTGGTGACGGCTTCTCTTGTTGCAGAGCACGGGCTCTAGGTGCCTGGCCTTCAGTAGTTGTGGCGCACGGGCTTCAAGAGTTGCGGCTCGCGGGCTCTAAAGCGCAGGCTCAGTAGTTGTGGTGCACGGGCTTAGTTGCTCTGCAGCATGTGGGATCTTCCCAGACCAGGGCTCGAACCCGTGTCCCCTGCATTGGCCGGCGGATTCTTAATCACTGGGCCACCAGGGAAGCCCTAAGATATTTCTTAACATCCAACCTTCCTTACATTCCCTGGTCATGGTGCACTCTTAGAACATGCTGTTCTGGATTACACTGGCTAATATTGGGGCTTCCCCATTAATGTTGCTGGCAACACCTGCAGCCTAGGTGCCAATAATCTCTGGCTGAGAGATGCATGAATAAGCAGGAAAATGCTTCACAGAACCTCACTCAAGGCGCGTCCAGAGACTGAGGGTCGGCCAAGGAACTCGGAAGGGCAAGTGAGTGGCGGGCAGGGCAGGGAGGGTGGGCCCCTGGCTGACTCCTCAGCTCCAGAGTACTTGGTCCTCCCCGCCCCAAGCGCAGCGGGCCCCGCCCCCATCATATAAGACACAGTCCTGGGCTCCTCCCCTGTCCCCTGCCCCTCACCCACCGCCCGCCTTAGGAAACCTAGGCCCCGCCCCCCGCTTCTGACCCCCCCCTCCTCCACCAGGGGCCGTTAGCCCCGCCCCTTCCCCACACCCCCTTCCTCTGCCCCCTCCGGCCCTAGCTCGTCCCTCATGTTGCGCCTGCGCACTGGCAATCATCTGGCCTTGAGGGCGAAGCCTGTACAGGCGCCGGTACGACCCATGGCCCCGCCCACCCCTGCCCTGGGCCCGCCTCCGCGGAATGCGCTTCAGGTGAGGCCTGGGAATGTAGAGATCAGAGTGGTAATGGGATTTCATGGTGTTTGGTAAAGTTTAAACGCAAATGCCTCAGGTAAAATCATACCCAGTGTCCTGAAATAGGGCCAATGGGAAATGGCTCACAGCCTTATGTGACACACATTCTGTAACATGAGAGGGTAATAAAAGGGATATAAACTTCCAGCTGCAGTTGGAGAAAAGAGAAGTGATTTGAACTCTACACACTGATGAACCTCTCAGGCAGGAAATGAGACATTGCAGCTTGGGACCCTCTAGACTGGATGGCAAGAACAGAGTTGCTGACACCTTTATGAAATCCCAGGAAGAGAAACTACCCAACCACGCAGCATATCTACAGGCAGAACAGACTGCCCAATTTTAGTTAATTGCATGTCTAATTCCAGTTAGAACTGGAAACTGTATTGATATGTTTAAAGAACAATGCAAAAAAAATTCTTCTACCCACTTAACTAATTTAATTCTGCTCTTACAAAGCCTTTATAAGACCTAGTGGTTTGTTATACAGCAGAAACTAACACACCATTGTAAAACAATTATACTCCAATAAAGACGTTAAAATAAAAAAGACCTAGCGGTGTGGTGTAATGAAAGATGCCTCAGACACAAGGGACCAAGATTCTAATGCAGGCTTCACCAGGAATTAATTGTGTGCTTGATGCTTCTAGTTTTGGTCCTACTGACTTCTGAACTGATCTTCTGTACAACCATGCTGGTCACTCTGCCTTACCCTTGGGAGTATCGGAAGATTCCTCCACCATCCCCAAATATGCATTTATGGCCTTCATGAAGTGCCTGAAAGGATCACTTCTCACAGGGAGGTATGAGATTACCTATAGCCTTTAGGGGAATTCTTCCCCTAAATAAAGGGGAGAGCTTAACAAAGGGGGGAACTTCTACCATGACCTTGAGACTCCATTCCCCTGCCACCAGCTCCTGTTCTTAATGCATCAGATTCTATAGCTTAGAGCTCTGCCCTGGTTCAGGTGACAATGCACATGAGAGAGCCACAGCTTCCTTGATCATGCTGGTGTTCATCGTGAATAATAAAAATCTACAAGTGAGATCTTCTGAAGCAAATGAATTTTATTAGAAGTACACAAGTATTTTACAAAATGCAAGAAACTTAAGCAACAAATGCATTTTAAAGACACAGAAATGAGGCTAGCTCAGGGAAACTCAACAGTATGTCTTTTCATATTCTCTGCAGTGAAAGGTTATACATGAGCCTTTGCAGGCTATCACTCATTCTTGGGGTCTAGTCCCAAACTCTAAATATAACAAAAGTATGGCTGGCCCAATTAGGATAAGATGAAAAGTATCAAACCAAGTAGCTATGGCCAGGGAACTCAGTCTCACAGAAAACAGAAGGTTGTGGGAAAGTCTCAGAGAAAAGGGGCCTTCTGGAGAGACCAATCGGCCTGAGATACTGCCTTCCACCCTATGGAATACAAATACAGTACATTTGTACCCAAAGTCAATTTCTGGTCAAATGACACATAGCTGATGCCACAGGGCCACTCCTTGAGCCGGAGTCCTCCAGGTGAAGTTCATGGCTTCTGTAGAATTGCTGTGATTCTATGAAATTCAAAATCCTATGGACTAAAGGTTCACTTCATACACCACCAGTCCAAATGCTACATATACATAGAAAAACCAAGGCAAAACAATAATACAGAAGCAATAAATGGCATTACCCATTTCCCCATGTAGAAGCATTCTTTCCCTTCAGTTCTAAAATCTAAAAACACTTGAGGGGGAGAACTCATCTGTAATCATGGGAGGGTTTTTATTATCATTATTGTTAAACCACTTTATTGAGGTATGAAGGTATGACTGACATACAAAAAGCTGTACATATTTAATGTATACAATTTAATGAGTTTGGAGATAAGTATACATCCATAAACCAACTCCATAATCTATACCATAAACATCCTCATCCCCTCCGAAGTTTCATTCCACCCTCATTAATTAGTACTATTATTATTTTTGTAATAAGAACATGACAGAAGATTGAATAAGATCTACCCTCTTAGCAAATTTGTCAGTATACAACACAGCAATTCTGAGCTCTGGAGGAGATGCACAGGTGCTCACTTCCTGCCTTTAACTATATCCTACATCCTGCCGCTCAGTACCCTGACTGCACAACCTATGATCACTAGAGTAGAGTCTACAACAGGCCTTTCAGCATTCTGGAAGGCTTCTGTGTCTGACTGATGCGGGGAGATTGAGCAAATCAGTGAATCTCCTTAAGATTCACTAAATCGAGCCCGCTGCTGTTCTTTTCCAAAGGCGATAAGAAGCAGTATAGTAGGCCTGCACATGAGTAAGAAGACGCAAGGGAAGCTCGGAAGACCAACCCAAATATAAACTGTGAGGCAACCTGGCTGGCGACACTCAGTAACCCATTTATTGTGCTTCTGCAGCCAGCATGATGGACTGAGAGGGCAAATTCAAATCCAGAGGGATCAAGAGATCTTTCAAACTGTACAGGAGTGCACATACATTTTTATGTTTATTTTTTATTTATTTATTTTTCTTATTAGTCATCCATTTTATACACATCAGTGTATACATGTCAATCCCAATCTCCCAATTCATCACACCACCAACCCCTGCCGCTTTCCCCCCTTGGTGTCCATACGTTTGTTCTCTACTTTTGTGTCTCAATTTCTGCTCTGCAAACCGGTTCATCTGTACCATTTTCTAGGTTCCACATATATGCGTTAATATACGATATTTATTTTTCTCTTTCTGACTTACTTCACTCTGTACGACAGTCTCTAGATGCATCCACGTCTCTACAAATGACCAAATTTCGTTCCTTTTTATGGCTGAGTAATATTCCATTGTATATATACGTACCACATCTTCTTTATCCATTCATCTGTCGATGGGCACTTAGGTTGCCTCCATGACCTGGCTATTGTAAATAGTGCTGCAATGAACATTGAGGTGCATGTGTCTTTTTGAATTACGGTTTTCTCAGGGTATATGCCCAGTAGTGGGATTGCTGGGACATATGGTAATTCTATTTTTAATTCTTTAAGGAACCTCCGTACTGTTCTCCATAGTGGCTGTGTCAATTTACATTCCCACCAAAAGTGCAGAAGGGTTCCCTTTTCTCCACACCCTCTCCAGAATTTGTTGTTTGTAGATTTTTGGATGATGGCCATTCTGGCTGGTGTGAGGTGATACCTAATTGTAGTTTTGATTTGCATTTCTCTAATAATTAGTGATGTTGAGCAGCTTTTCGTGTGCTTCTTGGCCATCTGTATGTCTTCTTTGGAAAATGTCTATTTAGGTCTTCTGCCCATTTTTTGATTAGGTTGTTTATTTTTCTAATACTGAGCTGCATGAGCTGTTTATATATTAGGGAGATTAATCCTTTGTCTGATGATTTATTTGCAAATATTTTCTCCCATTCTGAGGGTTGTCTCTTCATCTTGTTTATGGTTTCCTTTGCTGTGCAAAAGCTTTTAAGTTTCATTAGGTCCCATTGGTTTATTTTTGTTTTTATTTCCATTAGCCTAGGAGGTGGATCAAAAAATATCTTGCTGTGATTTATATCAAAGAGTGTTCTTCCTATGTTTTCCTCTAAGAGTTTTATAGTGCCTGGTCTTACATTTAGGTCTCTAATCCATTTTGAGTTTATTTTTGTGTATGGTGTTATGGAGTGTTCTAATTTCATTCTTTTACATGTCGCTGTCCAGTTTTCCCAGCACCACTTATTGAAGAGACTGTCTTTTCTCCACTGTATATCCTTGCCTTCTTTGTCATAGATTAGTTGACCATAGGTGTGTGGGTTTATCTCTGGGCTTCCTATCCTGTTCCATTGATCTATATTTCTGTTTTTGTGCCAGTACCATATTGTCTTGATTACTGTAGCTTTGTAGTATAGTCTGAAGTCAGGGAGTCTGATTCCTACAGCTCTTTTTTTTTTTCCCTCAAGACTGCTTTGGCTATTCAGGGTCTTCTGCATCTCCATACAAATTTTAAGATTTTTTCTTTTGGTTCTATAAAAAATGCCATCAGTACTTTGATAGGGATTGCATTGAGTCTGTAGATTGCTTTGGGTAGTATAGTCATTTTCACAATATTGATTCTTCCAAACCAAGAACATGGTATATCTCTCCATTTGTTGGTATCATCTTTAATTTCCTTCATCAGTGTCTTACAGTTTTCTGCATACAGGTTTTTTGTCTCCCTAGATAGGTTTATTCCTAGGTATTTTATTCTTTTTGTTGCAATGGCAAATGGGAGTGTTTCCTTAATTTCTCTTTCAGATTTTTCATCATTAGTGTATAGAAATGCAAGAGATTTCTGTGCATTAATTTTGTATCCTGCAACTTTACCAAATTCATTGATTAGCTCTAGTAGTTTTCTGGTGGCATCTTTAGGATTCTCTATGTATAGTATCATGTCATCTGCAAACAGTGACAGTTTTACTTCTTCTTTTCCAATTTGGATTCCTTTTATTTCTTTTTCTTCTCTGACTGCCGTGGTTAGGACTTCCAAAACTATGTTGAATAATAGTGGTGAGAGTGGACATCCTTTTCTTGTTCCTGATCTTAGAGAAAATGCTTTCAGTTTTTCACCATTGAGAATGATGTTTGCTGTGGGTTTGTCGTATATGGTCTTTATTATGTTGAAGTAGGTTCCCTCTATGCCTACTTTCTGGAGAGTTTTTATCATAAATGGGTGTTGAATTTTGTCAAAAGCTTTTTCTGCATCTATTGAGATGATGATATGGTTTTTAATCTTCAATTTGTTAATATGGTGTATCACATTGATTGATTTGCATATATTGAAGAATCCTTGCATCTCTGGGATAAATCCCACTTGATCACGGTGTATGAACCTTTGAATGTGTTGTTGAATTCTGTTTGCTAGTATTTTGCTGAGAATTTTTGCATCTATATTCATCAGTGATATTGGTCTGTAATTTTCTTTTTTTGTAGTATCTTTGTCTGGTTTTGGTATCAGGGTGATGGTGGCCTCACAGAATGAGTTTGGGAGTTTTCCTTCCTCTGCAATTTTTTGGAAGAGTTTGAGAAGGATGGGGGTTAGCTCTTCTCTAAATGTTTGATAGAATTCACCTGTGAAGCCATCTGGTCCTGGGCGTTTTTTGTTGGAAGATTTTTAATCACAGTTTCAATTTCATTACTTGTGATTGGTCTGTTCATATTTTCTATTTCTTCCTGGTTCAGTCTTGGAAGGTTATACCTTTCTAAGAATTTTTCCATTTCTTCCAGCTTGTCCATTTTATTGGCATAGAGTTGCTTGTAGTAGTCTCTTAGGATGCTTTGTATTTCTGCCGTTTCTGTTGTAACTTCTCCTTTTTCATTTCTAATTTTATTGATTTGAGTCCTCTCCCTTTTTTTCTTGATGAGTCTGGCTAATGGTTTATCAATTTTGTTTATCTTCTCAAAGAACCAGCTTTTACTTTTATTGGTCTGTGCTAGTGTTTTCTTTGTTTCTATTTCATTTATTTCTGCTCTGATCTTTATGATTTCTTTCCTTCTGCTAACTTTGGGTTTTGTTTGTTCTTCTTTCTCTAGCTCCTTTAGGTGTAAGGTTAGATTGTTTATTTGAGATTTTTCTTGTTTCTTGAGGTAGGCTTGTATAGCTAAAATCTTCCCTCTTAGAACTGCTTTTGCTGCATCCCATAGGTTTTGGATCATCGTATGTTCATTGTCATTTGTCTCTAGGTATTTTTTGATTTCCTCTTTGATTTCTTCAGTGATCTCTTGGTTGTTTAGTAACGTATTGTTTAGCCTCCATGTGTTTGTGTTTTTAACGTTTTTTCCCCAGTAATTCATTTCTAATCTCATAGCATTGTGGTCAGAAAAGATGCTTGATATGATTTCAATTTTCTTAAATTTACTGAGGTTTGATTTGTGACGCAAGATGTGATCTATCCTGGAGAATGTTCTGTGCGCACTTGAGAAGAAAGTGTGATCTGCTGTTTTTGGATGGAATGTCCGATAAATATCAATTAAATCTATCTGGTCTATTGTGTCATTTAAAGCTTGTGTTTTCTTATTAATTTTCTCTTTGGATGTTCTGTCCACTGGTGTGATTGAGTTGTTAAAGTCCCCCACTATTATTGTGTTACTGTCGATTCCCTCTTTTAGAGCTGTTAGCAGGAGCCTTATGTATTTAGGTGCTCCTATGTTGGGTGCATATATATTTATAATTGTTATATCTTCTTGGATTGATCCCTTGATCATTATACAGTGTCCTTCCTTGTCTCTTGTAACATTCTTTATTTTAAAGTCTATTTTGTCTGCTATGAGTATTGCTGTTCCAGCTTTCTTTTGATTTCCATTTGCATGGAATATCTTTTTCCGTCCCCTCACTTTCAGTCTGTATGTGTCCCTAGGTCTGAAGTGGGTCTCTTGTAGACAGCATATATATGGGTCTTGTTTTTGTATCCATTCAGCAAGCCTGTGTCTTTCGGTTGGAGCATTTAATCCATTTACGTTTAAGGTAATTATCGATATGTATGTTCCTATGACCATTTTATTAATTGTTTTGTGTTTGTTTTTGTAGGTCCTTTTCTTCTCTTTTGTTTCCCACTTAGAGAAGTTCCTTTAGCATTTGTTGTAGAGCTGGTTTAGTGGTGCTGAATTCTCTTAGCTTTTGCTTGTCTGTAAAGCTTTTGATTTCTCCATCAAATCTGAATGAGATCCTTGCTAGGTAGAGTAATCTTGGTTGTACATTCTTCCCTTTCATCACTTTAAGTATATCATGCCACTCCCTTCTGGCTTGTAGAGTTTCTGCTGAGAAATCAGCTGTTAACCTTATGGGAGTTCCCTTGTATGTTATTTGTCGTTCTTCCCTTGCTGCTTTCTATAATTTTTCTTTGTCTTTAATTTTTGCCCATTTGATTACTATGTGTCTTGGCATGTTTCTCCTTGGGTTTATCCTGTATGGGACTCTGTGCACTTCCTGGACTTGGGTGGCTATTTCCTTTCCCACGTTAGGGAAGTTTTCGACCATAATCTCTTCAAATATTTTCTCGGGTCCTTTCTCTCTCTCTTCTCCTTCTCGGACCCCTATAATGCGAATGTTGTTACATTTAATGTTGTCCCAGAGATCTCTTAGGCTGTTTTCATTTCTTTTCATTCATTTTTCTTTATTCTGTTCCACAGAAGTGAATTCCACCATCTGTCTTCCAGGTCACTTATCCGTTCTTCTGCCTCAGTTATTCTGCTATTGATTCCTTCTAGTGTATTTTTCATTTCAGTTATTGTATTGTTCATCTCTGTTTGTTTATTCTTTAATTCTTCTAGATCTTTGGTAAACATTTTTTGCATCTTCTCAATCTTTGCCTCCATTCTTTTTCTGAGGTCCTTGATCATCTTTACTATCATTATTCTGAATTCTTTTTCTAGAAGATGGCCTATCTCCATTTCATTTAGTTATTTTTCTGGGGTTTTATCTTGTTCTTTCATCTGGTACATAGCCCTCTGCCTTTTCATCTTGTCTATCTTTCTGTGAATGTGGTTTTTGTTCCACAGGCTGCAGGACTGTAGTTCTTCTTGTTTCTCAGGAGACACTCTTGAACACACAAAGTCCAATGCACCTTTCACATTGAGGGCCCATGATGTCCTCCTGTCTGCTTTCTCCTCATGCTCTGAGAGCAGCTCTGCAGAGCGTCACTCTTCCCAGCCCCTTCCCCACCACTAGGCTTTAGGCACCCCAAGGATGGACCATATCTAGTCATTCCACCTTTCCTGTTCAGGGAAGTCCTTCCCCCTTTGAGCCTCTAATCTCTATAGCTCCTCTCCCTAAAAGAACAGACAATCAAAAGGACGGGAGAACCAGTCATGAAACCCATTTAGTTCAAGATGTGTTCTCCCATCTAAATTGGTACAGCCACTATGGAAAACAGTATGGAAGTCCCTCAAAAAATTAAAAATAGATCTACTATCTGATCCAGCCATCCCACTTGGGGTATATATCCAGAGGAATACTTTACAGCAAGAAGGTATAGAACATTAACATCCCTACCAGTCAGTAGACATTCATTGAGTACCTGTCTCATGGGGCTGAGTGACATGGCTGGCCTAGGAATGAACTCCTGGGAAAGAACCAGCAAGCCAGTTTCCATCTCAAATTCAGAGGAGAATTACTTTCTCTTTCCCTCAGAGTCCTGATTTTGAGAATGGCACCAATCAGAGGGTCACCCTTTTGGAATCTTCAACCTTGTGACTTATTTTTAAGTGCCAATGCTCAGTAGTTTTACCTATTAGACCATCCATTTAGGTCTCCCCGACCCCTCCCTCCAGTGAAGTCACCCAACATGACCTTGATGGGCAGTGGACACAAGTGTGTGTGGAAGGGGAAGAAGGCATCACAGTTACTATTAAGTTTCACAGCTGTTGTTTGACTAGCAAATAAGCCAGTTTTGGTCACCGTCATGCCACTTGGTGAAGGAATGTTGGTTTGGGTACAGGTTTTTCTAAGTATCTCAGGCCTCAGGTTCTCACCGGGTAGGAAAACTTCATGACCCCCCCCACCCCCCCCACCCCGTCTTTCACAGCTTTAATGTAACTTAGCCAATTACAGGGATAAATAAAAAGCCTTTGAAATGGCAATGTGCTGTCTAAAGGCTACATTCTTTAGTTTCTAATCACAAAGAAATGTGGATTTTCTTTTAACCTTTGGTGAGTGAAATTCAGGTTCTGTGATGCCACCTTCTGGATAAAACCTGTGCTAATAAAGCAATAGAGGAACCAGAGGTATCTATGAAGCTAGAGGTTAGAAGTGTCTTTGAACATACTTTAGAAGGTTCGTATTTATATTTAGCACTCCTCCCCCACCCCAACTGTCAAAACTCTTCACCTGATTTTCAACAAATTAACCACTGACCAGAAAAGAAGTGACCTTATACAGACAAGGAAAGAGAGGAGAACTTTTTGGCACTGCCAGTTGACAAGCACCCTCTTGGTGCCCAAACTTGGTGCTGAGCCCCATCAGCTTCAATGTAAGGCGTCAGAGTTGGGCAGAAAAGAAAGCGGCTCAGAGCAAGGCAAGGTCTGAGTTGCCGGGCTACCTCTTGGCATCATGGCAGAATTAAAGAGGTTGGTTTGCAAAGAGAAGTCCAGTAATATCTGAGGAAATATGCTGGTCCTGTGAAAGGAAACAAACGTTTGGTTGATATTATGACAGAAGTCTAAAGAAATGAAGTGAGAGTGGGGTCTGGACAGGTGGGGAGAAGAGCTAAACCAAGCCACAATGTTCTTTTCCAATATATGGATTCTGGAAATGGTGTACTAATTCTTTCAGTACCTCCTGGGTGCTAAGCACTTTACACAGATTACCACACTTGATTCTTACAATATCCCTGACAGCAAGGTGTGATTCCCATTTTGCAAATATGGAAATTGAGGCTCAGAGGTGAGAGTAAGAAAGAGTCAGACTCAGATACTAGAAATTTATTGTGAATGAAACACAATGTATTGTCTCAGCAACAACTGCAAGGTGAAAAAAAAGCCCAACAAAGTATGGAAGGGTAAATATTTAACGAAGTATTGACCTGCATATTACTTTAATTGTTAGCCTATGCCTCCAGGACCACTGCAAAATAAATGCCCACCCACCCATAGCGAGGGTAGACTGGTAGACTTTCATTCTCTGACACCCACTTGGTGTACAGGTCTCATCTTTCTCCCCTTTCCTAGATAGAGCTAGCTTTAAATTACATTCAAATCCATGTTCTCCTACCTGAAAAAAAGCAGCACTCCTACCATCTCTCGATTCCTGAAGTTTGTTTTTCACAATGCCTTCCAGTCCATCCTGCTTCTGCCTGGTATTACAAGGGTTTTCCAAAAGGATAAAAAGACAGATCAAAACTTTGATGGGAATATGTCATGATCAGGCTTTTTGGAAATCTGACATTCTAATAAATTCAACGTGTCTGTAATAGTGGCACCCACAGTGAACAAAGGAACATGAATAAGGACTGGAAAAAGATGCCACTGACTGATTATAGACACAGTGCCTGAACCATGGAGTTAATAAGCAGTGCCCAGGGAGTGACCCTGACATTGTTGGAAGTTCCTATCTTAGAGACTAAGGGAAGGCATTTCAACACCACCTTAAATAATGTTATAGCTGACAGGGGATGGGTGCTACCCTCCACCCAGCATCTGTGGCCCCCACATAACATAAGGGTGCACTTACTTGTCTGGCAGGTCCAGACAGTTGGTTCCAGGCCCACTCTCTTCTCATCACAGGCCCATAAGCTGACCAGTACTAGACTTTTCCACCACAGGTCCTGAAGGAAATGGTGATTGTACAAATCTACAAGGGGACTTGCTAATGGGTGGACAGCCTAACACAACTGCAGGAAACTTAAGTAACTTGGAAACTGATAAGATGAGTGGCTGGGGCAAACTTCCCCTTTCCCTTATCCAGAAGAATTTCTGCAAATGTTTGGTTGGGGCAGAGTACCCAGTCATGCAGCCTGTGTGAGGTAGGCCAAAAGAGTTTATTAAGACAGGAACTGCATGAATCAAATCACGAGATAAGACTGCTGCTCTATAGAAACCTGATTGCCCCTTCAAAATGAACCTAGGTTCAACGTGCTTTAATCAAGCATCATAGGGGAATTATTAAATATTATGTTGCAAGGTATTGCCAGTTATTTTCTAGAAGGGGAGTCTCAAAACTCCATTTTTTCTTTTCATTAATAAAGCAATTGACTCATACAAAATTATGGGTGAGAAACCTTTGGAATGGGTTATGTGTTCTCACTTTGTTACCAATTACTGACATTTTATACACTATGAAAGAATATGGTTAATAAATCATGCAAATGGGGTTTGTGTTCCACTTAATAGACCATGAAATGCACATTATACAACTGTGTTACTTTTATATTAGTTTCAGTAATTGGTAACATAGTAAGTTCAAAAATTGATAAAACTAGAAATGAGCTCATTTAATCCAGAACAAATTCATGAAGAATTTTAAAAAATTACATAATGTTACTAACACCTGACATTGAACACAGGTCTTTGAGGAGAAAACAACAGAAAAACTTAAGACATTTGGTAATGTATATATAATGGGGAATTTGCTCTTAATTTGCAAGTGTGCCCCTAGGATACTATGGGCAATGGGCATTTGTAATAAAAGTCAGGATTAGTGAGGCTAGTTAATGTCCAAGTTCCTGAAATCTGCATTCCTGCCAGTACTAATGACACAGACACAGTAAAGTCCAAATACCAGCAATGAATCTTTCACATTTCTAAAAGTAATCAAGGTATGGATTTAGAGATCATCAATGTTCCACCAATATGAGTCATTACACCATTTCTACATGAAATAATATACATAACTGAGATCAAAATCAAGAATCAACCAGCATGGGCTTCCCTGGTGGCGCAGTGGTTGAGAGTCCGCCTGCCGATGCAGGGGACACGGGTTCGTGCCCCGGTCCGGGAAGATCCCACATGCCGCGGAGCGGCTGGGCCCGTGAGCCATGGCCGCTGAGCCTGCGCGTCCGGAGCCTGTGCTCCGCAACAGGAGAGGCCACAAGAGTGACAGGCCCGCGTACAGCAAAAAAAAAAAAAAAAAAAAAAAAAAAAGAATCAACCAGCAAAAAGGCTAAGAAGCAAACTTAACCATCACCATTCTCAAAAGGAAGTAACTGTTTTACTTAACACCAAGTATCAGAGTTACTCTCAGTGACTGGAGTCCTCAGGCTTTGGAGCAAAAGAACAGTTATCCTTTAATTTAATTCTCCCCTTGAATACACAATAGGTGTCACACGATGGAGGCATGAGTATAAAAAGGAAGACTGAGTGGTACAAAAAATGTGGATCGAACTCAGAAAGTTTTAGTATCATCTCAGCCTGTAGATTTTAATTCTGAAGCTCACAAGCAGAAGTTCCAAAACCAATAAAAACCATTAAAATCATTTTCATCCTCCTGTGAAGTTATTAACTAATGTAATAAAGCTTATTTTTATTAAAAAAATGGAACAGAACAAAGAAGATTCTCATGTTGTGCACCCTTAAAAATGTATTCTGGATGCGTGGAAAAGTTATAGGATTAAAAAATTAAAGAAAATCTGTAAGAGAAGATTGTGATGTTTCCTTCATCTTGGTCCAGTGTAGAATCTAGTATAATAAACACAGAAATCGATCTGATTAATTAAAATGTCAACAATTACATTTGTCCAAAAATGATAATTCAAGGCAGTGAGAAGATATGTTTTATATTATTACAAATGCATAATACATGCACTAATACTTTATGCAAATAGATAAACAAAACTTAGACCTCAAAAAATGTGCAGTCATTTAATTAGACTCAACCAAGAAGATGCAAGACAATCGAAATATAAAGATACAAAAATATTTCCACTTTATCAGTAATCAAATATTGCAAATTAATGCACTTATAGACCCACTTTCTGATCTATTGCGTTCAATTGCTATTAAAAGAAAATCACTGCTGGTGGAGTTGTTGAGTGATGGGCAGAACACACACTGTTTAAAAGAGTTTAGAATCTGCACAATCCTTCTGGAAAGGAATTTGGCCAAAGTTCAAAAAAGGGATTCCTTTATCCAGATCTTCCCTGTACACTGATATACTTGGTTCTCTTGGTGTTGGCAAAACCCTCCCCCAACCAGCCTAAATCTTCTTCATACTTACCCTCTTTCTCGACCCCCAGAACTCCTGAACAAACCCCCTCATCTCAACTGCTACAAGGGCCCTTGGCTTTTTCATTTTCCAGCCTGAGAATAGAATGCATCTGAGTAAATGAGCTTATTGTGTTTAAGGAATAGGAGGGCGGAATGGCTGGAGCAGTGAGGAGAGTGGTTGGAGTTTGGGAGGAGGTGGGCTGGGAGAAGTAGGCTGGATAAGGTTCTCATAGGACCTTGTTACGTCTGGCACAGTTGGGACTTTCCTCGAACTGCGATGTTGTAGCTCCCTGAAAAAGTCCCGTTCTCTGGACAGTGTTATTTCACCTGACTGGGAGCTAGCTGTGGGAAAGCCCTATCCCCAGAACATTTACTGAAAAAACAAAACAAAACAGAGGGAATTGTTTAACATCATGGCTACCTGAGGTTGCCAGCATCTCGTATTTTAGTCAGGGGAAAAAGACAATAAAAATATACCAATAAATAATAATATATATTTGTGATTATCTGTTGAAGCACGTCATCCCTCACTACCCTTATGTTTCAAAATTTTCTGTGCTATTTTTCATTGTTTATTCTTCCACGTGAACCTTAAAATGAGCTTCTCTAATCAAAACAAAATCTTCTTGGTATTTTGGTAGGATTATGTTGGGGGAAAAATAGTGCATATAATTTGATTAAACACAATATTGCCTCATGACAAGATCCCATCACTGGTCATGTGTTGGAAGTATAATTTAACTTAGGGAAATTGGACTTCCCTGGTGGTGCAGTGGTTAAGAATCTGCCTGCCAATGCAGGGGACACGAGTTTGATCCCTGGTCCAGGAAGACCCCACATGCCTCGGAGCAACTAAGCATGTGCACCACAACTACTGAAGCCCGCGCACCTAGAGCCCATGCATCGCAACAAAAGAAGCCACTGCAATGAGAAGCCTGTGCACCGCAACGAAGACCCAACGCAGTCAAACATAAAACAAATAAATTTATTTTAAAAATAGCTTAGGGAAATTTAACAACTTTATGATATTGAGTCAACCTACCCCAGATCTGGGATATCATTCCATTTGTTTGAGTATTCTTTTGTATCCCTCTTTAGCATTTAAAACATTTCTTCATGTGATTTTTACAATTTAAAAAATACATTTCTAGGCACTATTTCCTTTGAATTGTTTTTCTGAATAGGGTCTTCTACCATTATATATTTTAACTGCTTATTTTCTGTATTTATGAAAGCTGGTGATAAATTTATATTAATTTTATACTCAGTCACAAAATGGTATTCTGATATAACAGGTAATGGCTAATTTCCTCTCCTCCTTTCCAATTTGTTAAAACTCTTAGTTATTCCTTTCCGTTATTCTTACATTGAACATGTATAAAATTGCTTTTGGAAAGCATCCATTCACTTTCACACTTGCCTTTCAGTTTCTCTATTGATTATTTTCTTTTGTTCTTTTAATATAGCAGATTAAGAGATTTCTTTTTTCCGGACGCACAGGCTCAGCGGCCATGGCTCACGGGCCCAGCCGCTCCGCGGCATGTGGGATCTTCCCAGACCTGGGCACGAACCCGTGTCCCCTGCATGGGCAGGCGGACTCTCAACCACTGCGCCACCAGGGAAGCCCTAAGAGGTTTCTTAACATTAAAACTTCCTTATATTCCCTGTTCATGGTACATCATTCTTTGAATATGCTGCTCTAAATTACGTTAGCTAATATTTGGGACTTTCGCACTAATGTGGCAGGCAACCACCGCTGCAGCGCGGGTGCCAATAATCTCTGGCTGAGAGATGCATGAATAAGCAGGAAAATGTGTTCACAACGGAACCTTATGCAAGGGCGTCCAGAGGCCGAGGGTTCTACAAGGAACTCGGAAGAAAAATGAGTGGCCCAAAGGGAGGGTGGGCACGAGGTCTACTTCTCTTCTCCGACGCGCTCGGCCCTCCCCTCTCCAATGTCAACGGACTCCGCCCTCACCACTTAACATTAGGTATTTTCGCTTCCGCCCGTGGCCCTCGCCCCTCGCCCGCGTACGCCTTAGGAAATCTAGGCCCCGCCCCTCGGATTCCTACCCCGCCTCCTTCCCCTCCTCCCGCCCCGCCCAACTCGGCCCCCAAGTGTCGCGCCTGCGCACTAGCAAATGCAGGCCATGTAGGCGGAGCCCCGCCGCGCCAGGTACCGCCCATGGGCCCGCCCACAGCCCCGACCGCCCCGGGACCGGGCCCGCCTCCGCACACACGCACTTCCCGCCACGCCTCCTCATAGACCGAGCCCTGTGGAGCCCAGCGAAGCGAGCAAGGCGCGATGGACGGCCGAGTGCAGCTGATCAAGGCCCTCCTGGCCCTGCCCATTCGGCCCCAGACGCGTCGGTGGAGAAACCCGATCCCCTTCCCCGAGACGTTTGACGGCGACACCGACCGGCTCCCGGAGTTTATCGTGCAGACGGGTGCCTACATGCTAGTGGACGAGACCCTGTTCACCAACGATGCCCTGAAGGTGACGTTCCTCATCACCCGGCTGACCGGGCCCGCCCTGCAGTGGGTGATCCCCTACATCAGGAAGCAGAGCCCCCTCCTCAACGATTACCGGGGCTTCCTGGCCGAGATGAAGCGGGTCTTTGGATGGGTGGAGGACGAGGACTTCTAGGCCGGGAGCCCCTCGGGCCTGGGGGCGGGTGCCCGGGGGAGGGTCCGCCGCGCCAGTCGCCGCCGCCCAGATCGCCACAGGCGGCGTCCTCCCGCCGCGCCTCCCCTCTCCCTCGCCTTCGGGTCGCCGTGATCTCCCCCGCGCTCGTGTCCCCTCCCGCGTAGTGCTTGCCTTTGTTCCAGGAATAGCGCTCCAGGTTCCCGCTGCTGCCGCCGCCGGGCCTGGCTCTGGAGAGGCCGCCGCCCTCTCGGTCCAGCCCGGCCCCTCCCTTGCACACTTAAACTCGGTCGTGCGCTCCAGCTGCAAGCCGGGCTCCTATTACACATCAGACAGACCACCCTCAGCCCGGCCACTGCCAACCGCCCGCCCTCTGCCAGACTCCCAGGCCCGCATACAGGTGCCCAGAGACCTGCGCTGCCGCTGCCACCGCCACGGCCACTGCCATCCACCGCATCCCGCCGATGGCCTGCAGCCTTCAGCCGTCTGGACTCGCCCGGGAGGTGTCTGAGCTGGGCACAGCCTCTGGACAATGCTTCCAACAGCTCGCCACCGCCCTGGAGGGGCTGGCCAGCCTTTCACCTTCGGCGGGATCCAGTCCCTCCCTCCTCCCAGAGACATCTTCTGCTCCTGCCAGGTGGCCGCCAGGTCCCAGGGGTGCCTGGCAGCTAAATCGAGTCACTCATTGTCTCCTGTGGACCTGTTCGTTTCGCCCAGAATCCAGTTCTCTTCTGGATGTGCAGTATTTTCTTAGTTATTGGTTTATTGGTCAACAGTATAACTTATATCTACCCAACTCCTCAACACTACTTGAACAAAACCCTTTTCTTATTTTCAATAAACGTCAGACACTATTTAAAAAGAAATTGAGTCTCAGTGAATATGGCACTTCTCCTTCCCTATTCATGGAAAAGTGGTCCAGAAGAAATATGCCTTGTTCCTCCATGGGTAATGCTAGAGACACTCTCCTCTCTGTTGAGCCTTGCATATAAAATATCAAAGTCAGGGCTTCCCTGGTGCAGTGCTTGAGAGTCCGCCTGCCGATGCAGGGGACACGGGTTCGTGCCCCGGTCCGGGAAGATCCCACATGCCGCGGAGCGGCTGGGCCCGTGAGCCATGGCCGCTGAGCCTGCGCGTCCGGAGCCTCTGCTCCGCAACGGGAGAGGCCACAGCAGTGAGAGGCCCGCGTACCGAAAAAAGAAAAAAAAAAAAGTCAGAATCCTGAGGTGTTCCTAGGGATAGAGACCCTACTGGTGACTGTTCAGTCCCAGATGAATAACCCTCTAAACCAGTAAGGATTGTTCCAAGTCTCTTAAGAAATGGATCTTCACTTTGGCCAAGGTGATGTGAGAAGTCAGCCAGGAGGCTTTTCTGAAAAGCTTTCTTCATTTCCAAAAGCCATTTGAAAGCACCCAAAGTTTTACAAACCATTAACCCTACACAGATGGTGAACAATGTCAAAGTTTTACTTATCCCATTTTTCAGGGAACCAACAGAATGATACAGGTGCTTTTGAAAAACATTTATAGAAACCATTATGTAGGTACTGGAAAGGCATGCAGAAATGATATTGTTTACACAACCTGGTTGATGACCTGTAGGACAATAAAAGTATAAAATCCCCTAATGAACAGAAAAAAGTCATCCCTCCTTGCTTATCTTCAGTTTAACCTCATATTTATAGTATTGTAAAACGCCTGTGCTCCCTTACCAATTGTTGGTCAACAAAGTTAACTATCCTGCATCAGATGATCCACGGGTGGGCTAATAGACAATTCTCTGGTGTGATGTCCAAAGGTTGTACAATCTAACGTTTTGTCTCATTTCTAAATTTTGGTGATTTTCTAGAACACAGGATAGAGGAATAAATCACACCAGTGTTTTCTCACTTTTTATCCTCTATCCATCTCTTTCTTCATTTGAACAGGTAAGCTTTTGCTATTCATGTGTTGTAGTTCATAAGACTCCATTGACATGGAGGTACATTACTTGTGTTATGTGTTCTTTATTATTTTTTTGTTCCTCCAAATACTGAAACCACCATTAACTTGAAATTTGTCATGTATTAGGTCAAAGTCTTAAAGTCAGAGGAAAAAATTGAATCGCTTAATGAAATGGAGGTTTTTGGTTCACAGGTTCTTAAAATAATTGAAAGCAGGCTAATTATGAGGTTCTGGTTCAAGGTCCTGGCAGTCAGCCTTCCTGGATGGGTATGAAAGACGATTGTGTTAAGCATATTCACTGTTTGGCTTTAAATGTAGATTCTGCTGAAGTGGTTTGAAAAAGACTTGGAAACAGTTTACTTTTTGGGGTAGATCCAGCATGGTCCCTGCAATCTGTGTTCACCTGGCTCTCGAGGGAGGTAGAATGGGCTGTGAAGACTGGGCATCCTTTGAACAGTGTTGGTAACCCCCTACCCCCCTCAACAAAAATGCCCCTGCAGTTTTCTTCCTCCTACCAGAATGGTTCTGTTAGGGATTGTTCCTTTGTCTACACCAGTTGTATCATCCCAAGTCCTTTTTCGTGATACAAATGTCTAGGAGAGGGTTAATGGTTTGCAAGAATTAATCATGAACATTTTTGAAAGATTCCATAAAGGGAGAGAAGAAATGGCATTTGTAAGTAGAGAAGGGAGGCTATTTTTCATTAGCATCTCAGTTCAGGCTGCTATTATAAAATAGCACAGACTTGGTGGCTTAAACAGCAAAACATTTATTTCTCACGGTTCTAGAGTCTGGGAAGTCCAAACTCAAGGTGCTGGTATATCAGATGTCTTGTGAGGGCTCATTTCCTGGTTTGCAAGCAGCTGCCCTTTTGCTGCATCCTTACATGGTGGAGAGAGAGAAAGAGAGGGAGAGAGAGAAAGAAATCCTATCTCTTCCTCTTATAAGGACACTAATTCCATTTGGGCACTCCAACCTCATCAGCTCATCTAAGCCTTATAACTACCCCAAATGCCCTACTTTCAAACACCATCACCTTGGGGATTAGAGCTTCAACATATGGATTTGGAAGGAGGAACACAAGCATTCAGTTCATAGCAATTACTTTGCTATCTCACCCATTACAGTTGTCATTCATGGTTTGTTTCCATAACTTCCTTCTCAGCAATTTATTCTGTCCCCCACCATTAAGCCCCACCTCAGAAGTGAATATCAAAGGTGGGAGAAACATAAAGACTGATTAAAAAAAGAGGAATATAAATATAAGAGGAATGAGAGAGAAAATGCAATTAATCTTTTTTTTTTTGGTTGTGGTTATGGCCAATATTGACTTGAATTCTAAAAGTTAAGATAATATTACACAAATTTTGTGACACACATGTACAAAAAATTTCATATAGGAAATATAGACACAGAGGGGACAAAGTGGCCTTTGAGTAGTTTAATGTCTTGAGATCTTAGATTCTGGAGCAATCGTGGTAGAGAGAGCTCGTGTAATAAATAGTGTGCAAGTACAACTCTCACATTGTTACAACCATAATTCTTACACAGCTTGTTGATGAACACCTGTCAAAATTTTATGTAATGCATTAGTCAGGAAACCAGCAGAATGACAGAGCTAGTTTGAAAAATTATTTACAGATTGTGGGGAAAAGAATGCAGCAATAAGGTTGTTAATTTATGTACAAACCTGGTCGACATCCAGAAAAATATCCCTTCTTACTATATTTCTACAAACTAATTCCTAAATAAACAGTATTTTTTGCAATTTTTTTTGCAATTTTTACCTTTATTTCATTTAGAGATTGTCTTTGAATTAGAGATGAAGGCTTATATCATAACAAAATGGCTGGAGATGTTTGAGCACTCTCTATGTTCCAGAACCTTACAGAAATATTCTTGTTTGATCTTCAACACTCTCGTGAAGTAAGCACTATTTATAGTTGAGGAAACTGAGGCTTAGCAAAGGCCATCTAATTTGCCCAAGGTCCTACAGCTAAAAAGTGGAGGAACTGGGACTCACCTTGAAGATTCCGGAAGCCCTGCACTCTTAACCGATATGCTGTCAGTCCTGGGACCATTTTTATTTTTAACAGCTTTATTGAGATATGTTTGTCATACCATAAAATTCACCCATTTAAAGTGTACCAGTCAACGGCTTTCAGTTTATTTACAGAGTTATGCAAAATGCTCAACATCACTAACCATCAGGGAAATGCAAATCAAAACCACAATGAAATGTCACCTCACACATGTTAGGATGGTTATTATCAAAAAGATAACAAGTGTTGGCGAGGATATAGAGAAAAGAAACCCCTGGTATGCTGTTGGTGGGAATGTAAAATGGTGCTGCCACTATGGAAAATAGTATGAAGGTACCCCCCAAAATTAAAGACAGAACTACCATATGATCCAGCAATTCCACTTCTGGGTATTTATCCAAAGGAACTGAAATCAAGATCTCGAAGAGAGACCTGCACCCCCATGTTCACTGCAGTATTATTCATAATAGCCAAGATATGGAAACAACCTAAACGTCCATCGATGAGTGAATGGATAAAGAAAATGTAGTATATACATACAATGGAATATTCTTCACCCTTAAAAAAGAAGGAAACCGGGCTTCCCTGGTGGCGCAGTGGTTGAGAGTCCGCCTGCCGATGCAGGGGACACGGGTTCGTGCCCCGGTCCGGGAAGATCCCACATGCCACGGAGTGGCTGGGCCCGTGAGCCATGGCCGCTGAGCCTGCGCGTCCGGAGCCTGTGCTCCACAACGGGAGAGGCCACAACAGTGAGAGGCCCGCGTACCGCAAAAAAAATAAATAAATAAATAAATAAATAACGTCAATATCTAGTGTTGGTGAGGATGTGGAGGAACTGGAACTTTCACATCTTGCTGCTGGGAGTGTGGAAAAACCATTCTGGAAAACAGTTTGGCAGTTTCTTATAAAGTTAAATATACACCAGCCATATATCTTAGAAATTCCACTCGTGGGTATTCGTCCTAGAAATAAAAACATATGCCCAAGTAAAGACTTGCATAATTATTTTCATAAAAGCTTTATTCACAATAGCCTAAAAGTAGAAACTACCCACATTTTCATCAAACAGATTAATAAGTAAAACAAATTTGGTATATCCATACATTGGACTACTATTTAGCAATAATGAGGAATGAACTACTGATGCATGCTATAACATGGGTGAATATTAAAGCATTATGCTGAGGTGAAGGAAGCCAGACATAAAATGGTACATACTGTATCATTCCATTTATGTGAAGTCCTGGAATAGGAAAATCTAATCTACAGTGCTAGATTGCTTGGACTAGGGGTGTGACTGGTTACAAAGTGGTACAAGCAAACATTTTGAGGTGACAGAAATGTTCTATATCTGGATTGTGGTGGTGTTCACACACATATACATATGTACATACATATTTCCATACTGTGGTTTAAGGCCCAATATTGTGCACTCCCTTGACCTGGGGAAACCGGGAGGACCTCAAATGCCCTAGCCACAAGTTCCCCTCCCTACTCTGCTCCCACGGAGAGGGTCCCCCAGATAAACAACTCCTCTGATCACAGAGACCATGTGCAATTCTTGGTTATCCCTGAGTAGAGGGTTTCAGTTTAGCACCAGTGTGAGGAATTATTCAAACAAGCCAATCACATCCTCCCCAGGGAAAACAGGGGCACCGAATCCTCTTGATACTACAAAGCCTGCCTCGCATAGCCCCTGCTTGCTCACTCAGTTCCCAAGTGCAACCCCCCATGTAGCGTGCAGTGCCCTCCTCTGTTGAGCTGTGAGTATATGTGACCGATAAACTGTTATTGATCATGTCTGCCCAGTGTCAGGTGTCATGTGTTCAGCCATCCCCATAACCCTAGGTTAGGAATACCTCCCTCACCAATGGGGTGCATAGGAGGCAATTAAAACACACTCATACACCCACACACGTATACACACCCACAGGGGATACATTCCAAGACCTCCCAGTGGATGCCTGAAGCCACAGATAGTACTGAACCCTATATATACCATGTTTTACCCTATACATACATGCCTATGATAAAGTTTAATTTATAAATTAGGCACAGTAAGAGATTAACAATAACTAATAATAAAATAGAACAATTATATCAATACACAAGGATAAAAGTTATGTGAAGGTGGTTTCCTTCTCTCCCTTAAAATATCTTATTGTACTGTACTTACTGACCCTTATTTTTGTGATGACATGAGATGATAAAATGTTTACAGATGAGATGAAATGAGGTGAATGATGGAGGCATTGTGACGTAGTGTTAGGCTACCATTGACCTTCTGACAATACATCAGGAGGATCATCTGCTTTAGGTGATCCTGGATCATGAAGCCATGACAATGTGGATGGTTGGATGTCAGGAGCAGATGATGTAACGGTTGGGGATCCCAGGCGACAGGGGCAGGGTGGGGTGGGCGTGATGGTGATAGATTTCATCACTCTACTCAGCGGGGCACATAATTTAAAACTTATGAATTGTTTATTTTGGGGATTTTCCATTTAATATATTTGAACCACGGTTGACTGAGGGTAACCGAAACCACAGAAAGAGAAACGGAGGATAAGGGGGGATTCCTGTATATATGTATGTATTATTTCAAAATGCATTGAAATATATACTTAAAATGGGTGATTTTATTGCATGTAAATTGTAACTCAACCTACAGTTGATTTTTAAATCTGTAAAAAAGTGAGTTGAGTACCCGCAATTTAGTGAGAGTCATTCTATTTCAATATGGTGCTATACAGATGTTTGAGGACCTATGAGATGCCCATTAGAGAAACTACTAAAATAAACTTGGTGGCTCAGGAAGAACTTCTGAATGAAGTCAACAGATCCAGTGAGTAGGAATTGGTCTAGTGAAAGTTATGCGAAAGCAAAGAGGAGATACAAAATATTCCAGGCAAAGAACTCAAAAAGCTAGAGAGAGACTGGCCCATGTCAGATCCAGGAATGGTCCAATTACTAAGCCAGAAACTTGGTCCCATCCGAGATCTCTACCTCTCCCCATCCACGTTCCAACTAATCACCAAGTTCTAATGAATCTGAATGTCGCTTTTATCTGCCCATCCTCTTTGTCTTTAAGCCCTGGATAACTATCACCTACAAAATACTCGTTACTGGACTCGGCCCACATTCCATCTTCCCACAATCTATTTTCAACTTCAGCCCCAGAGTGAACATTAAAACACAAATCTAATCACATCGGTCCCCCATTCAATATCTTTCCATTGTTCCCCAGTGAATACAGAATAATTGATATATGCCTTAGTATGACATATGAGAATGTTCATGATGTAGCTTCTACCTTTGCTATCTTAACTCTTACCATGCCCTCTTCCTGACTTTTATATACTAAACACATTCTCTCATTCTTCTGAACTTCAGATAGAGGTGGCCCTCTTTCATGGGAATCAAGTCTCAACTCATTTACTACTTCCTCTATTGACATGGTCCCTGCCTCATCTATGGGAGATTTTTTTTTTTTTTTGGCTGTGCTGCATGGCTTGTGGGATCTTAGTTCCCTGACCAGAGACTGAACCCGGACCCTCGGCAGTAAAAGCGCGGAGTCCTAACCACTGGACCACTAGAGAATTCCCAAGGGCAGATTTAAATGTTCTTTTCTTATGCTCCAACTGTGTTATATACAAGCCCCAAGTTATCATCATGCCCTAAAAAATAATTTAAATTGTTGTTGTTTTTATAGTTACAGCAAGCCCCATTTATTGAGTGCTCAGATTGTTTTAAAAAATATTTTTGTTTCTGGAAAGCTTTCTTATGTTACATTTCATTTATTTATTTTATTTTTATTTATTTATTTATCTATTTGGTTGCACTGGGTCTTAGTTGCAGCAGGTGGGCTCCTTAGCTGCCTCTCACCAGCTCCTTAGTTGCGGCATGCAAACTCTTAGTAGCGGCATGCATGTGGGATCTAGTTCCTTGACCAGGGATGGAACCCAGGTCCCCTGCATTGGGAGCACGGAGTCTTATCCACTGTGCCACCGGGGAAGTCCCAGTGCTCAGATTTTATTATTGTTACTTAATTGAATTCTCATAAGGAACGCAGTATAAATGTATTATTTTACCCACTTTACATATGAGGAAATAATGGCTTAAGAAGGTTAAGAAATTTGCATAACGTCATATAGCTGGTGTGCCCAAGCACGGATTCAAGAACTTCTTAATTAAATCCAAATCTGAGATTCCATATATACATGTGGTTTTTCCACTACAGCCAAATGGACTCTGAATTCCTTGAAGACTTGGACCATAACTTTGCAATGATGTATTCATAGTTCATAGTACAGTGCCTGGGACACAGGAAGTACGTGATAAATGATTAGTGCCTGACTGCCAAATGAGAGAACCAGTCGTCTTTCATACCCACCCAGGAAGGCTGACTGCCAGGACCTTGAATTGGAACCTCATAATTAGCCTGCTTTCAATTATTTTAAGAACCTGTGAATCAAAAAAACTCCATTTCATTAAGCAATTCAGATTTTGCCTCTGACTTTAAGACTCTGACCTGTTACATACGAAATGCAAGTTAATGATGTTTCCACTATATCTGGTAATAAAAACATTCTGATACAAAATGAGGGTAATGTACCTCCAGCTCCACGTACGGCCCTACAAACCAGTGCACAAGTTTACCTGTTCAAATGAAGAGAGAGAGTCAATGAAGTGAAAAACCACTGTAGTGATTGATTCTTCATTGCCCTGTTCTGGAAAAATCACCCAAATTAGAAATGAGGCAGAGTCAACTGTCATCCTATAAGTCCATTTTTTAAATCTGACTCTACTAGGAAACTTAACTTTTCCCAGACATAGATGAAGTAGCAGCACGGGTGATTCAACGGGTTGGCATGAAGAGAAATGGTAAGGAGCAACAGTTTTTGCTTTTCTGCCCATTGAAGAAAGTTATAGTTTTATTGTCCTGCAGGCTCTCAACCTGCTTTCTACCTAGATTAACAAGAGCAGTTCTGCACTCCCTTCTCCACTTAACAATCAAGGCTCCATAAATGTAAATGCTTTTTCTGAACCACCTGTCATTGTGCTGGTTCTCTGAAAAATGGATTAAATAGAACTTTGACAGGTGTTCACCAACAAATGTGCAGGATTCATGATTTGTAGGAATCAGGTATTGTGCTTTCAAGCGGCTTTTTGGAAGCAAGGAACTCTCTCCCCAAAGCCTCCTAGCTAATTTCTCCTTAACATCGCCTTGGCCAAAATCAGATCAAGATCCATTTCCGAAGGGGCACGGAACTGACTGGTTTGGAAGAGTCAGCATCCGGGACTGACTGATCACCAGTGGGGTCTCCATCACCAGGACCACCACAGGGCGATCTTTTCTGTTGGATAATGCGAGACTCAACATCAGCCACAGCACGGCAGGGGACATACCTCCTGAGCAAGTCATGGACCCCACACACGGGACCAGGGAGGGAGAGGTGCCATATTCATTGAGACTCAATTTCTTTTTGAACAGCGCCTGACATTTATTGAAAACAAGGAAAAGACGTTTGTCCAGGTAGTGTAGAAGAGCTGGGCAGAGTGCAGGGGTTACTGTGTGGAACAAAAGGCACACATCAGAGAGACAGCTGCACATTCAGAAGAGAACTGGATTCTGGGCGAAACGAACAGGTCCACAGGAGACAATGAGTGACTCGATTTGGCTGCCAGGCACCCCTGGGACCTGGCGGCCACCTGGCAGGAGCAGAAGATGTCTCTGGGAGGAGGGAGGGACTGGGTCCCGCCGAAGGTGAAAGGCTGGCCAGCCCCTCCAGGGCGGTGGCGAGCTGTTGGAAGCACTGTCCAGAGGCTGTGCTCAGCTCAGACACCTCCCGGGCGAGTCCAGACCGCTGAAGGCTGCAGGCTGTCGGTGGGATGCGGTGGATGCCGGTGGCGGTGGCGGCGGCAGCGCAGATCTCTGGGCACCTGTGTGGGGGCCTGGGAGTCTGGCAGAGGGCGGGCGGTTGGCAGCGGCAGGGCTGAGGGTGGTCTGTCCGGTGTGTAACAGGAGCCCGGCTTGCAGCTGGAGCGCACGACCGAGTCCAAGTCTGCAGGGGAGGGGCCGGGCTGGCCCGAGAGGGCAGCGGCCGCTCCAGAGCCAGGCCCGGCGGCAGCAGCAGCGGGAACCTGGAGCGCTATTCCTGGAACAAAGGCAAGCACTACGCGGGAGGGGACACGAGCGCGGGGGAGATCACGGCGACCCGAAGGTGAGGGAGGGGGGAGGCGCGGCGGGAGGACGCCGCCTGTGGCGATCTGGGCGGCAGCGACTGGCGCGGCGGACCCTCCCCCGGGCACCCGCCCCCAGGCCCGAGGGGCTCCCGGCCTAGAAGTCCTCGTCCTCCACCCATCCAAAGACCCGCTTCATCTCGGCCAGGAAGCCCCGGTAATCGTTGAGGAGGGGGCTCTGCTTCCTGATGTAGGGGATCACCCACTGCAGGGCGGGCCCGGTCAGCCGGGTGATGAGGAACGTCACCTTCAGGGCATCGTTGGTGAACAGGGTCTCGTCCACTAGCATGTAGGCACCCGTCTGCACGATAAACTCCGGGAGCCGGTCGGTGTCGCCGTCAAACGTCTCGGGGAAGGGGATCGGGTTTCTCCACCGACGCGTCTGGGGCCGAATGGGCAGGGCCAGGAGGGCCTTGATCAGCTGCACTCGGCCGTCCATCGCGCCTCACTCGCTTCACTGGGTTCAGCCAGGCTACGCGGAGGTGGGCGAGGAGGCGTGGCGGGAAGTGCGTGTGTGCGGAGGCGGGCCTGGTCCCGGGGTGGGCGGGGCCACGGGCAGTTCCCGTCGCAGTGGCGCTCCGCCCACATGGCCTGGCATTTGCTAGGGCGCAGGTGCAACAAGGGGGAGTACCTCGCTCCAGGGAGGACGGGGGAGGGGCGCCGTGCAGGAGGAGGGGACGGAGCTAATGGTTCTTGAGGAGTTAGTGGGTCGAGTCAGAGGGGCGGGACCAAGAGTTTTTTGGGTGGGCCGCGGGGAAGGGCAGGAGCCAGGGGCAGAGCTCAAGACACTGAATCTTTTTTTCTGTTTAATATCAAATTATTTCTATTACCATATTTTATTTTTTCACTGAAGTATAGTATTATATAAGTTATAGGTGTATAATATAGTGATTCACAATTTTTATTGGTTGTACTCCATTTCTCGTTGTTATAAAATATTGGCTATATTCCCTGTGTTGTACAGTATATTCTTGTAGCTGATTTCATACCTAATAGCTTGGACCCCCATATTGCCCTTCCCCCTTCCCTCTCTCTACTGGTAGCAAGTAGTTTGTTCTCCATATCTGCGAGTCTGCTTCTTTTTTGTTATAGTCACCAGTTGGTTGTATTTTTTCCATTCCCATATGAGTGACATCATATAGTGTTTGTCTTTCTCTGTCTGACTCATTTCACCTAGCATGATACCTGCCAAGTCCATCCGTGTTGCTTCAAATGGCAAAATTTCATTCGTTTTTATGGCTCAGTAGTATTCCATTGTATATCTACCACATCTTCTAAATCCATTCATCTGTTGATGGACACTTAGGTTGTTTGCATACTTGGCAATTGTAAACAATGTTGCTATGAACATTAGAGTGCATGTATCTTTTAGAATTAGTGTTTTCATTTTTTTCGGTTATATACCCAGGAGTGGAATTGCTAGGTCATATGGTAGTTCTATTTTTAGTTTTTTGAGAAACCTCCATTCTGTTTTCCACAGTGGCTGCACCAATTTACATTTCCACCAAGGGTGTATAAGGGTTCCCTTTTCTCCACATCCTTGCCAACATTTATTTGTGTTCTTTCTGATGATAGCCATTCTGACAAGCATGAAATCATAGCTCATTGTGGTTTTGATTTGCATTTCCCTTATGATTAGTGACAAAACAGTATAGGCTTACATGATTCTTTTTTATATCAATGGCAAGAATACACAAAACTAAATGTTTATAGAGTTCAGAATAGTGGTTATCTCAAGAGAGTGGGAATTATATTCTGCAAAGTTGCATGAAGGAATTTTACAAGATACCAAAAGTGTCTTCCAAAGTGGCTCTACTATTCTGTATTCCCATCAGCAATGCATGAGAAATTAATTTGTTCTTCAAACTCAATGACACTTAGTATTGTCAGGTTTTGTTTGGTTTTGGTTTTGGTTTTGGTTTGTTTTTACTTTAGCCATTCTAGTAGATGTGAAATGGTAACTCACTGTGGTTTTAGTTTGCAATTCCTAATTATTAATGATGTTGAACATATTTTTTGTGTGCTTACTTGCCATATATATACATTTTTTCTTTTGTGTAGTGTCTCTTCAAATATTTTGCTCATTTTTAGTTGAGTTGTTTACTCTTTTATTGTTGAGTTGTATTCAAGTCTTATAAAGATATGCGATTTACTCACATTCCCCCCCCCAACCTGTGCCTTTTCATTCTCTTAATAGTGTTTTTTGAAGAACACAAACTTTAATCTGAAGAAGTCCTATGTACCTAATGTTCCTTTTATGGATTATAATTTTCATGTCATATGTAAGAAATCTTTGCCTAATCTAAGGTTGATCAGGTTTTTTCCTGTCTTCTTCTAGATGTTTTATAATTTTAGATTTTACCATTAGATCTATGAACAATTTTGAGTTAATTTTTTTGTATGGTATGAGGTATTGATAGAAATTTATTTTTTTGTAGATGCATATCTAATTGTTCCTGTATCATTGTTGAAAGGACTATCCTTTCTCCACTGATTTGCATTTACGGCTCCATACATGTGTGGGTCTATTTCTGGATTCCATGTTCTGTTCCATTCATCCATTTGTCTTGATGGCAATATTACAGTGTCTTAATTACTGTAGCTTTATAATAAGTCTTGAAATCAAATAGTATTAGTCTTCCAAGTTAGTTTGATTTCAAACTAGTTTTAGTCGTTGTGTGTCCTTTGCATTTCCATATGAGTTTTAGAATCAGTTACTTTTTACATAATAAAATTTTTCCTGAGACTTTGAATCTATAGATCAATTTAGGGAGAATTGATATCTTAAACATATTGTTTTCCGGGCTTCCCTGGTGGCGCAGTGGTTGAGAGTCCGCCTGCCGATGCAGGGGACACAGGTTCGAGCCCCGGTCCGGGAAGATCTCACATGTCGCGCGGAGAGGCTGGGCCCGTGAGCCATGGCCGCTGAGCCTGCGCGTCCGGAGCCTGTGCTCCGCAACGGGAGAGGCCACAACAGTGAGAGGCCCGCGTATCGCAAAAAAAAAAAAAATTGTTTTCCAACCCATGGACATATATCTCTCCATTACTTAGATCTTCTGTCATTTATCTCAGGAATGTTCTGTATTTTTCCGTGTACAAGTTCTGTATTTTTACATTTTTTGTCAAATTTAACTCTAAGTTTTTCACATTTTTATGGTATTTAAAAACTTTTTTAGTTTCTGGGACTTCCCTGGCAGCCCAGTGGTTAAGACTCTGTGCTCCCACTCCAGGGGGCACAGGTTCGATCCCTGGTTGGGGAACTAAGATCCCACAAGCCATGGGGCAACTAAGGCTGTGCACCACAATTACTGAGCCTGCGTGCCACAACTACAGAGCCCATGCACTCTGGAGCCTGCGTGCCACAACTAGAGAGAAGCCTGCGGGGTGCAACGAAGAGCCCTCGTGCCACAACTAACACCCGATACAGCCAAAAATAAATAAATAAACAAAACAAAACAAAACTCTCTTGTTTGTTACTAGAAACATAATTGATTTTTGTGTATTCACCTTGTATGCTGAAAACATGCTAAATTCACTTCTTAGTTCTACTTTTTTGTTGTTGATCCTAGATCCTAGAGAATCTGTTTTCTATATATATGAACAAGTCATCTTTGAATAATGAGTTTGCCTTCTTTTCCTGCCAATCTAGATGACTTCTGATTCTGTCTTCACTCTTTTATTTATTTATTTATTTTAAAATTTATTTTATTTTATTTATTTTTGGCTGCGTTAGGTCTTTGTTGCTGCCTGCAGGCTTTCTCTAGTTGCGGTGAGCGACTCTTTGTTGTGGTGCGCGGGCTTCTCATTGCGGTGGCTTCTCTTGTTGCAGAGCACGGGCTCTAGGCGCGTGGGCTTCAGTAGTCGTGGCTTGCAGGCTCTAGAGCACAGGCTCAGTAGTTGTGGCGCACGGGCTTAGTTGCTCCGCAGCATGTGGGATCTTCCTCGACCAGGGCTCAAACCTATGTCCCTTGTATTGGCAGGCGGATTCTTAACCACTGAGCCACCAGGGAAGCCCCTCTCTCTTTCTTTTATTTTCTGTCTTCCTTTCTTCCTTCCTTCCCTCCCTTCCTTCCTTCCTTTTTTCCTTCCTTCCTTCTTTCCTTTCTTTCTTTCTTTCTTTCCTTCCATTATTGCACTGGTTGGAACCTCCAGTACAATATTGAATTGCAGTGGTGAGAGTAGGCATGCTTGTCTTCTTGATCTAAGGGTGGAATGCATTCGGGCTTCCACATTTAAGTATGTTATCTGTAGGTTTTTGTAGATGCCTTTTATTAGATAGAGGAATTTCCTTCTATTCCTAGTTTGGTGACAGTTTTTTTGTTATTGTTGTTCGTTTATTTGTTTGTTTGTTTGAATATGACGTAGAAATCCTTCTTCTAGGCATTTTCCCTACAGAAATGAAAATATATGCTCACACAAAATCTGAATGTTTGTAGCTGATTTATTTATGATTGCTAAAAACTTTAAATATGCCACATGCCCTTCAACTGATTAATGAATCACCAAACCGTGGAACATACAACCGTATTTCAGCAGACTTTAGAGTGGCACTCACAATCCCAACCTTCTGATAATGCCATTGAGTGTGGGTGGGGACTGTGTCTTTCTTCTAACACATAGAAAATGGCAGAGGTGATGAAATGTCACCTCTATGATTATGTTACATTATACACAACTCCATCTTGCAAGCTGACTCACTTTCCATCTCCTGCTGGCCATAAAAAGCAAGCTGCAGTGTTGTGAAATGCCTATAGAGTGGGCAACTGGCAGAGAATTTCCAGCAAGCTTTGTAACAAATTAACAGATTTTTTAACATTTAAGCCTCCTTTACATTCCCTGATCATTGTGCACTATTCTTTGACTATGCTGCTCTAGATTACGTTGGCTAATATTTGGGGGGTTCCATTATGGTGCAAGGCAACGAAATCTATAGCCAGCGGTGCAATACTTCTCTGATTGAGAGATACATGAATAAGCAGGAAAATGTGTTCACAGAACCGCATTCAAGCGGCAACTGGAGACGAAGAGGCAGACGATACGCTAGGGCTGAGACAGAGGGGTGGGAGAGATGAAGTGGGAGGACAACTCAACCCCCTGAACAGGGACCCTCTCCTCTCCTCCCTCACAGTACAGAGCCATGTCCGAGGATCCACCACTGGTCCCGGCCCATTGCCGACAACCTGCCTAAAGAACCCTGGGCCCCGCCTCTTTCGTTCCGATTCTCCCTCCTCAGTAGGGCAGCAGGCCCGCCTCCTTCGCCAACATGGCGCCCCTTCCCCCTCCTCTCTGGCCCTAGGTTGGCCCTTTTGCCGCACCTGCGCACTAGCAAATGCCAGGCCATGTGGGCGGAGCGCCACTGCGACGGGAACTGCCCGTGGCCCCGCCCACCCCGGGACCAGGCCCGCCTCCGCACACACGCACTTCCCGCCACGCCTCCTCGCCCACCTCCGCGTAGCCTGGCTGAACCCAGTGAAGCGAGTGAGGCGCGATGGACGGCCGAGTGCAGCTGATCAAGGCCCTCCTGGCCCTGCCCATTCGGCCCCAGACGCGTCGGTGGAGAAACCCGATCCCCTTCCCCGAGACGTTTGACGGCGACACCGACCGGCTCCCGGAGTTTATCGTGCAGACGGGTGCCTACATGCTAGTGGACGAGACCCTGTTCACCAACGATGCCCTGAAGGTGACGTTCCTCATCACCCGGCTGACCGGGCCCGCCCTGCAGTGGGTGATCCCCTACATCAGGAAGCAGAGCCCCCTCCTCAACGATTACCGGGGCTTCCTGGCCGAGATGAAGCGGGTCTTTGGATGGGTGGAGGACGAGGACTTCTAGGCCGGGAGCCCCTCGGGCCTGGGGGCGGGTGCCCGGGGGAGGGTCCGCCGCGCCAGTCGCTGCCGCCCAGATCGCCACAGGCGGCGTCCTCCCGCCGCGCCTCCCCCCTCCCTCACCTTCGGGTCGCCGTGATCTCCCCCGCGCTCGTGTCCCCTCCCGCGTAGTGCTTGCCTTTGTTCCAGGAATAGCGCTCCAGGTTCCCGCTGCTGCTGCCGCCGGGCCTGGCTCTGGAGCGGCCGCTGCCCTCTCGGGCCAGCCCGGCCCCTCCCCTGCAGACTTGGACTCGGTCGTGCGCTCCAGCTGCAAGCCGGGCTCCTGTTACACACCGGACAGACCACCCTCAGCCCTGCCGCTGCCAACCGCCCGCCCTCTGCCAGACTCCCAGGCCCCCACACAGGTGCCCAGAGATCTGCGCTGCCGCCGCCACCGCCACCGGCATCCACCGCATCCCACCGACAGCCTGCAGCCTTCAGCGGTCTGGACTCGCCCGGGAGGTGTCTGAGCTGAGCACAGCCTCTGGACAGTGCTTCCAACAGCTCGCCACCGCCCTGGAGGGGCTGGCCAGCCTTTCACCTTCGGCGGGACCCAGTCCCTCCCTCCTCCCAGAGACATCTTCTGCTCCTGCCAGGTGGCCGCCAGGTCCCAGGGGTGCCTGGCAGCCAAATCGAGTCACTCATTGTCTCCTGTGGACCTGTTCGTTTCGCCCAGAATCCAGTTCTCTTCTGAATGTGCAGCTGTCTCTCTGATGTGTGCCTTTTGTTCCACACAGTAACCCCTGCACTCTGCCCAGCTCTTCTACACTACCTGGACAAACGTCTTTTCCTTGTTTTCAATAAATGTCAGGCGCTGTTCAAAAAGAAATTGAGTCTCAATGAATATGGCACCTCTCCCTCCCTGGTCCCGTGTGTGGGGTCCATGACTTGCTCAGGAGGTATGTCCCCTGCCGTGCTGTGGCTGATGTTGAGTCTCGCATTATCCAACAGAAAAGATCGCCCTGTGGTGGTCCTGGTGATGGAGACCCCACTGGTGATCAGTCAGTCCCGGATGCTGACTCTTCCAAACCAGTCAGTTCCGTGCCCCTTCGGAAATGGATCTTGATCTGATTTTGGCCAAGGCGATGTTAAGGAGAAATTAGCTAGGAGGCTTTGGGGAGAGAGTTCCTTGCTTCCAAAAAGCCGCTTGAAAGCACAATACCTGATTCCTACAAATCATGAATCCTGCACATTTGTTGGTGAACACCTGTCAAAGTTCTATTTAATCCATTTTTCAGAGAACCAGCACAATGACAGGTGGTTCAGAAAAAGCATTTACATTTATGGAGCCTTGATTGTTAAGTGGAGAAGGGAGTGCAGAACTGCTCTTGTTAATCTAGGTAGAAAGCAGGTTGAGAGCCTGCAGGACAATAAAACTATAACTTTCTTCAATGGGCAGAAAAGCAAAAACTGTTGCTCCTTACCATTTCTCTTCATGCCAACCCGTTGAATCACCCGTGCTGCTACTTCATCTATGTCTGGGAAAAGTTAAGTTTCCTAGTAGAGTCAGATTTAAAAAATGGACTTATAGGATGACAGTTGACTCTGCCTCATTTCTAATTTGGGTGATTTTTCCAGAACAGGGCAATGAAGAATCAATCACTACAGTGGTTTTTCACTTCATTGACTCTCTCTCTTCATTTGAACAGGTAAACTTGTGCACTGGTTTGTAGGGCCGTACGTGGAGCTGGAGGTACATTACCCTCATTTTGTATCAGAATGTTTTTATTACCAGATATAGTGGAAACATCATTAACTTGCATTTCGTATGTAACAGGTCAGAGTCTTAAAGTCAGAGGCAAAATCTGAATTGCTTAATGAAATGGAGTTTTTTTGATTCACAGGTTCTTAAAATAATTGAAAGCAGGCTAATTATGAGGTTCCAATTCAAGGTCCTGGCAGTCAGCCTTCCTGGGTGGGTATGAAAGACGATTGTGTTAAGTATATTCACTGTTTGGTTTTAAACATAGATTCTCCTGAAGTGGTTTGAGAAGTGCTTGGAAGCAGTTTACTTTATGGAGTAGATCCAGCGTGTTCCCTACAATCTGTCCAGTCAAAACCTGCCTCTCGAGGGAGGTAGAATGGGCTGTGAAGACTGGGCATCCTTTTTTTGTTTTTAACATCTTTATTGGAGTATTATTGCTTTACAATGGTGTGTTAGTTTCTGCTTTATAACAAAGTGAATCAGCTATACGTATACATATATCCCCATATCCCCTCCCTCTTGTGTCTCCCTCCCTCCCACCCTCCCTATCCTACCCCTCTAGGTGGTCACAAAGCAAGGAGCTGATCTCCCTGTGCTATGTGGCTGCTTCCCACTAGCTATCGATTCTACGTTTGGTAGTGTATATATGTCCATGCCACTCTCTCACTTTGTCCCAGCTTACCCTTCCCCCTCCCCGTGTCCTCAAGTCCTTTGAACAGTGTTAGTTACCCCCTACCCCCCTCAACAAAAATGCCCCTGCCGTTTTCTTCCTCCTGCCCGAATGGCTCTGTTAAGGATTGTTCCTTGGTCTACACTAGTTGTATCATCCCAAGTCCTTTTTCGTGATACAAATGTCTTGGGGAGAGGCAGTATTTTGTAAGAATTAATCATGAACATCTTCGCAAGTTCCCATACTGATACAAGGGAATGGCATTTTTAAGGGAGAAGGGAGGTTTATTTTCTCATAACTTTACAATCGCCCCCTCTGCAGTCGTCATTCTTAGTTTGTTTCCCTCACCACATTCTAGCAGTCTCTTGAATACTCAACCAAGAAGCCTTACCTTAGAAGGGGAGAGAAATATAAAGATGGACAAAAGGGAAGGTGACTATAAGAGGGACAAGAGAGAAATGCAATTAATCTTTTTTTGTTTGTACTTGGGGCCGATAATAACTTGAAACTTATAATTAAGGTAACACACAAGTTTTGTGACACTGAAATCTACAAATATTTAATATGGGAACAAAGTGGCGTTTGAGTGGTTTAGTGTCCCAGGGGACACTCAGGTCTCAGGGAAATCCTTGTAGAATGTACTGGTGAAATACCTTATTCTTCCCTTAACCCCAGTGGTCTATGTGTACCCTATAAACAAAGGCAGCCGTAGGGTGGAGATGGAGTAGGGAAGGGGATTCCAAATGTACCCTTTGTGAATGTCTCTGATCTGTCTACCAGAAACTTGGAGGGAGCCAGAGAAGCAGGATGAGAGAGTGGGTACCAGGAATCCTGGGTGCACCAAAGCTTCCTCCAGTAACCTTTGCACGGATGCCCTGCTTGTGTCTACAGGTGTTGACATATCGCTTTGGCTTCCATCATGCAGGTACTGTGACTACTTCAGTTTATATCAAGCAGTTCTGAGCAGTAATGAGTCTACGATGAAACATAGGACACCTAATGAGACCGGGTACGGAAAGGACAAAGGTCAGTCAAAACACACACTCAGTGAAATAAAATGAAAAAGTAAAATGAAAGCCCATGATGATGTCAGACTATTTAGTGGCATGGGGAGGTGGCATGCCTGAACAGGAAGGAATAAAAGCAGTCTACCAGTTAACATATAGTGAGGACAGTCAAGATCCCCGTCTACCTTCCCACCGCAGCAGCTAGTCACAGACCACGGACTGAAGGTACCTGGACTTTGTTTATGTTTGTGTATGGAGGAAATCCCTGACATCATGATAAGGGAGCTCGTGGCCCAGAGAAGCCTGTCTGGCTGGATTCAGCGGCCGCTGGCCTGGACCACAGCTCCTAACCTTCCCAGTACTTTGCTCCTTTTGGTTCCCTTGGGGGTTGCACCACCATCCCCTCCTCGCCTTCCCTCTTTAGCCCTCTGATGGCAGAGGCCCCGCCATCAGGTGCCTCAAGTGCCCTGCTGATCCCATTTTCCTATCCCTGCTGTTGCTGTTTCTTTAAGTCTTATGGCAACTAAGAGCATATTGTCACATGATCAGAGGGGGAACTTTTAGAATTTTAGAACCTTGTGGGACCTACGGATATGGTAAGCCTGAATTTGGGCCTTGAGCCAAAGACTGCAGCCGTACCTGTTGTGCAAGCTGAGTGGAGGACTGCATACTTCCATTCGTTAGAAGCAAGCACATGCTTTGTAAGGTCATTAGGCTAGAGTCCTAAAATGAATGTATAGATCAAAGTCCGTATAACACTAACTATTTTGACCTGTCAAAATCTCACCCCAGAAAGATTTTCAAGTTACATTCTCACTAGTAGTGTGAGGGAATATCTCTTTGCCCCTGTCATTATTAAATTTTAAATTTTCAATCAAGATACAATACGCCAACGATAAATACTGTTTCCCTCAATAAAATGTTCTCTTTCGTCCTGCTTCACCTCTGTCACCAAAAAGATGAGGCTTTTAGAATATATATACTTTCTGCCTCTCCTCTCTTCTACCCTACCATAATCAAGACATTTGGAACCCTTCTATTTCCACTTTCATACCTCACTCTCATCCCCAAGTGATGAGGTTGGTGGAGATAGGTGACATCTGAAAGGATGAAAATAATATAGCTAGGATTTTTATCATTTTTAGGTCTCTATAAGGAGCAATATTTAACTTGTAATATGAAAGCCGATCAATCACATTTCAGATATTGGATGTTAAAAGACATTCTAGTGATGAAGACAATGGTGAAGTTGAATTGAGACCTTTCCAAAATCCAGGGAGGTCTACAACACTGAGGGGTTCCCATCTTCCCAAAAGAAGAAATACAAGTATGTTCAAGTAATGAGTTAGCAAAATTGCCAAGTAGAATATTGAATAAAAAAGGAAGAATACCTGCCATGAGATGTTGAGAGAAAATAAAAGGATAGAACATCAAACAAAACTTCAGATATAACTACCCACAAATGTGGAACCCACAGTTATATCCACCAAGAAATCTTAAGCAGAGGATTTAGTCTAAAGTGGCTCTGGGGACCTCCCTGATGGTCCAGTGGCTAAGACTCCACACTCCCAATGCAGGTGGCCAAGGTTCAATCCCTGGTCAGGGAACTAGACACCGCAGGGTGCAACTAAGGGTTCGCATGCTGCAGCTAAAGATCCCGCGTGCTGCAACTAAGACCTGGCAGAGCCAAATAAATGAATACTTTTAAAAATAAAGTGGTTCTGGACTGGTCGTTTAGAAAATATAGGGTTAAAGGATATGAATATTCAAGTTGACTTTCAACTTGGAGAATTGTGTATAATCCTCCCAATGGCTCCACTACTCCAGTTTGTTCTACCTTCATGGAATCACACAGAGACAGCCTATCTTGGAAGCCAAAGTTGGGTAACATCTTGACTATACCCACCATTCTCAGCTCTTTCCTGTACTATCATTACTTGAATGGGACTATCACCTTGGCTGCATCCAGAGTCCTTCTCTCCTCAACCATCCAGTTATCTCCCAAATGAGTTGAATGGATATTCTGCCTGAACGTCCAGTTTTAACAGGTCACTAGATAGCTAAGTGCATTGAGTAGGACACTCCTGGGAAATCCTGGGACCTCAGACCACCAGGGGTCATTTAAGTCCATTATTTGATGAATCAATATCCACACAATTTATGTAATCAAGGCCATAAAGATGAGGAGAAAAGAACTTGCTGTGTAAGGCAGCCATAACATCAGGGCCAGCCCTGTCCACTCTGCCTAAAATAAAACATGTTAATATCTAATATTAAAAGTGATTAAGGGGACTTCCCTGGTAGTACAGTGGTTAAGGATCCGCCTGCCAATGCAGGGGACACGGGTTCGAGCCCTGGTCCGGGAAGAACCCACATGCCGCGGAGCAACTAAGCCCCTGCGCCACAACTACTGAGCCTGTGCTCTAGAGCCCACAAGCCACAAATACTGAGCCCGCGTGCCACAACTACTGAAGCCCACGCGCCTAGAGCCCTTGCTCTGCAACAAGAGAAGCCACCGCAATGAGAAGCCCGCGCACCGCAATGAGGAGTAGCCCCCACTCGCCGCAACTAGACGAAGCCCACGCACAGCAATGAAGACCCAGCGCAGCCAAAAATAAATAAATAAAATAAATAAATTTATTTTAAAAATGTGATGAAGACTTATGTGTATTGAGTTCCTAGTATGTACCAAGAAATGTTAGATGTGCCTCATTCACATGACCTTATTTCATCATCGTCTTAGATGAGGTCCATGTTTCTGCCTACTCCTTTGGAATGGTACAGATAGAGAAGCATATATCTGCAAACAAAAGAATATACTCCAGGTATTTTAAGCAGGTATATTTAAGCACTTAGTGCAAGTAACTGTAAGAAGGGCTGGAGGGGCAGGCTGTAGCTGTCATTTTATTTTTCATGGTATTATGAGTATTAAAACTAATGCCCATTGAAGCAGATGCTGTTAATGCTGTTTTTACCCCTCTAGAACTCTCGACCATTTTCATGCACCTCCGCTTCCCTGTGCTTTTGCTCACAATAGCCAGAATCTGTGGCTCCTTCTCACAGGGCTGCCTACAGGCTACCAGAACCCCCTTTGTAAGCATGAAGAGCCAGTATCTCATAATTTAAGCCATAGCTAATGATTGATGGATACGTAGGTATAAATACCTCAGCTGTCTTGCTCCTGATTAGGAGAACTCTGAGGTGTGACCTGCATTGCCTCCAGAGTTCCCCTATTAGATTGTGCCAAAGTGATCCTCTATGAGACTTTGGTTGATAACAAAATATTGCTTGGCTTTCTTCACTTCCCCCCAAGTCCACTTCCTCACTCTCCTGTCTGTATATTTTTTGGACCACTTCTTGATATATATGACTTTTACATGAGTCCTTGGTCAAAGTCCGCTTATAGGGAACCTAATCTAAAGGCACTGCCAAGTTGTTTTCCAAAATATTTCTTAATTTACGCTCTTACCTTCAGTGTATGTGTTCCCATTTCCTCACTAGTACTTGATATTGTCAGAGTCTAAGTTTTTGTCAATTATATTGTTCTAATTTCCTTGTATTGGTTAACTTTCTATATTGTTAATTATGCATGTTAACTTTTCAGAGCAACCACTAAAAGTATGGAAATGGAGAATATAACTTCTTAACTAGTAGAAAAAGTAATTAAAGAATGCGAGGAACTTAGAACCTTTTAATTACAAATAACAACCTCCCAGGGTAAATACTCTTCATACTGTCATTACTTTAGCTTCATTCATTTTTGATTTTTTTAATTTTAAAATTAAATATTTGTCCTATTGTTCATTTAGATTTAGCCACATACTTATCCTTTTTTTTTGCACCTGGCCAACAATTTATAAGACTATGATTAATTGTAAGAAACACCCTTATATTAGAAATATTACAATATGAAAATTTTGAGTCTTAGTGTTGAAAACAATATTATTCCATGGTCTTTTAGCTTCCATTTTTTACTGTTAATAAATCAGCTGCCAGTCTAATTTTGTGTTTCTTCTTTGGTTGTTTTAAAGATCTTCTCTTTGTATTTGATGTTCAGCAGCTTCTCTACTATTTAATCTAAAAATGCATTACTTTTCTTTTTCTTTCATTATATTTAAGAAATGAGATATAAATTACATCCAGTAAAGGACAAAAATCTTAAGCATAGGTCTAGATGAACTTTTACATATGTATACATCAGTGTAACCACCACCCAGATCAATGTATAGAATATTTCCAGCATTCAAAAAGGTGCTTTCATGCTCCCTTTCAGGCAGTAGTGTAAAGACTCTTCTGACCTCTGTCACCATGGATAAATTTCACCTGTTTTTGAACCCCTCATAAATGAAATCATATTGTAGGTACTCTGTGTGTCTGTGAGATTCATCTATGTTGTGTTTCAAGTTTCATTCTTATTTATCAAAGTGTAGGCTGATGGGTCTGTGGTGAAATCTCATTGTGTTTTTACTTTGCATCTCTATTATTACTAATGATATTGAGTACTTCTTCATATGTTTACTGGCCACTTTGCTATCCTCTTTTATAAAATGCCCATTCAAAAATTTCACCCATTTTTAAAATTTGGTTTATCTATCTTCTTATTGCCTGGTGGCAGTTCTTTATATATTCTTGATGTTAATGTCCTCCAGCCAAAGACCACGAGGAACACATCTGTAATTGAACAAATTGGGTTTGTTGTTCATTGCAGCAAAGGAGAACACAAATCCTGGAGAACCATGGGGTATTTCAGTAAGCAGGTGTTAGAAAAGACTTTGTAAGATATTTGGGCTTTGGTTGGGTAATTTGGGGAGGGTTTAAGGAAGTGAAGCTTTGCTCTGGATTGGATGCTGTCATAAAGTGGGGGGAATTGTGTGATTGGGTGTCTTAATAAATATTATCTATAGGGCAGGCAGACTTATAATTAATGCCTTTTTGTGTCCTGTTTCAGAAACCTTTGCCAAACCTAATATCATAAAGATATTCTCCTTTGTTTTCCTCTAAAACTTTAATTGTTTTAGCTTTCAAATTTAAGTCTATAATCTATACTGAATTAATTTTTATGTATGCTGGGACGTAGGGGCCGATGTTCATTTTTTTCATTGTGGATATCTAATTGACCCAATAACATTTATTTAAAAGACCATTCTTTCCCCTACTGAACTGAGATGGTGTCTTTGTCATAAATCAGGTGACCATATACGTGTGAATTTCTTTCTGGATTGTTTATTGTATTCCATTTGTTTATCTGTCTATCCTTGCACTAATAACGCATGCTCTATTTTTTTTTAACAACATGCCTTGATGTCCCATACTGTAAGTCATTCAGCTTTGTACTTCTTCTTCAATAGTGACTTGGCTATTCTAGATTCTTTGCCTTTTCATATAAATTTTAGAGTCACTTATCAATTTTTCTTATGGTTAATAATTTTTATATCCTGTTTAAGAATAACCCAAGATCATGAAGATATCCTCCTGTATTTTCTTCTAAAGTCTGCTTGATTTTGATTGGAATTGCATTGAATCTAAAAATAAATTTGGGGAGAATATATATTATAACAATTTTAAGTCTTTCAATTCATTAACATCTTATAGCCTTCCATTTATTTTATTTAATTTAGCTCAGTCATATTTTGGATTTTCCAGTGTTGAAGTATTGCAAATATTTCATTCTCAGGCATTGGATAATTTATAACACTATCATAAATGGCATTATTTTTGTTAAATACTGTTCTCACTAGTTCATTGTTAGTAAACAGGAATACAGTTAATTTTTTATAACAGCTTTATTGAGATATAATCCACACTCTATAATATCACTTATTTTATTTAAAGATTTATTTATTTATTCATTTTATATTTTATTTTGGCTGCGTTGGGTCTTCGTTGCTGTGAGCGGGCTTTCTCTAGTTGTGGTGAGGGGGGGCTACTCTTCACTGTGGTGCACCGGCCTCTCACTGCGGTGGCTTCTCTTGTTGAGGAGCACGGGCTCTAGGTGCACGGGCTTCAGTAGTTGTGGCACGTGGGCTCAGTAGATGTGGCTCGCAGGCTCTAGAGTGCAGGCTCAGTATTTGTGGTGCACGGGCTTAGTTGCTCCGCGGCATGTGGGATCTTCCCGGACCAGGATTTGAACCCCTGTCCCCTGCATTGGCAGGCAGATTCTTAACCACTGCACCGTCAGGGAAGTCCAATATCACTATTTTAAATTACTATACAAGTGAGTAGTTTTTACTGTATTCACAGAGTTGTACAACCATTACCACTACCTAATTTTAGAATATTTCCATCACCCCAGAAAGAATCCCTCTGCCTCCCCATTATTCCCTCTCCCAAGCTGCAGCAACTACTAATCAACTAACTCTCTGCATCTATATATTTGCCTATTCTGAACATTTCATATGAATAGAATCATACAATATGTGGTCTTTTGTGCTAGCTTCTTTCACTTAAGCCCTATGTTTTCTAGGTTCATCCATGTGGTAGCATGTATCAGTCCTTCATTCCTTTTTATGGTTGAATAATATTCCATTATACGGATATACCTTATTTGGTTATTCATTCATCACTTGCTGAACTTTTGAGTTGTCTCCACTTTTGAGCAATTATGAATAGTGCTATTATAAATATTCATGTACAAGTTTTTGTGAGGATGTATATTTTCAATTCTCTTGAGTACATACCTAGGAGTGGAATTGCTTGTTTGGTTGTATGGTAACTCTATGCTTAACTTTCTGAGGAACTGCCAGACTGTTCCACAGTAGCTGCACCATTTTACTAGGAATATATGAGGACTCATTTCTCCACACTCTCACCAATGCTTGTTATTGTCTGCTTTTAATTTTTATACATCATTCATGTATTCAGCAAAATTACTAACTTTATTATTTCTAATTGTTTGTAGATTCGTTGGGATTTTCTATGTCCACAGTCAGATCTTCAAATAATGGCTTTTATTTCATTTACAATCTTAATACCTTTTATTTCCTTTTATTGGCTAGTTATGCTGGCTAAGACCTCCAAGACATTGTGAACAAAAATGGTGAGAGTGGATAATTCTGTCTAGTCTGTGACCTCGAAGGAAAGCATTTGATATTTAACCATTAAATATTATCTTAGTTGTAGTTTTTTTCCAGATATACTTTATAATTTTAATGAACTTACTGTCAAATAATTCTGAAAATATATATATATACATAGTGTTATGTATGTATATGTACATAATGATGCATATGATTCAGAAAATACACATTGTCCATATTTTACAGGTAGATACATAGATAGGGAAAGAGAGAAATAGCAAATGGGATAAAGAGACATGGGAGTTACTTGAACTATTCTTGAAACTTTTCTGAAATTTAAAATGACGATCTACATTTTTAAAAGAGGACAAAAGGAAATGTATATACGTGTGTGTATGCATTTTCCTACTGATGATGCTTACGTTGTTTCCAATTTTCAGGGACTGCAAACGGGGCTGCCGCATACAGTCCAATAGTTTATTCACTTCTGAAGTGCTTGCCAGACTGTGCACACGTGAGACTGCTTTCACCACAAGGGGGCACCTTTTATTAATGCAGGCAAAGGTGTTATACAGCTTAGCAGAGGTCCTAATCGTAAGCACATTCTTTTAAAAAAGCTGTGGTCAACATCCTTATTGGAATTGCTTGTTTGTAGGGTGTGTATGTCAAATTTTATAGGTCATTGCCACTTTCATCTCCAACTTTGTTGTACACTGTCAAAAGCAGTATATGAGAATTCTCATTCCCCCATATCCCTTCAACACTTGATATTGTCATTATTTTTTTACTATTACCAGTATGATAGTTTTGAAATAGAATCCAATTTTTGTTCTATTTAAAATCTCTCTGATTACTAATGTGATTGTGCATCTCTTTCCGTGTTCCTCACTTGGAATGAATTGTTCACATATCTCCTGGATATCTTCCATCTGTCCTTCTATAACGACTCTCCTCCACCCTACTCTGTCCCCAGGAGGCTGACCTTTATGGACTGCATAAATGGCTCCCTTGCCTTCTAGATTCTGGTTGAGTTTGGCCAATGGGAAGGCTCCATCTCAACCAGATTGAAAGGTGGCTGTGGCTGAGTTCCTCAACCAAAGGCCACAAATTCTATCCAGGGATTCTCTTCTATAGCCACTGTGTTCCAGTAACCATTCCCTGCCCTTCATGTTTGGGAGGAGGTAATGGTTCCTCACTGTTGATAGCCTCAGGGTATTTCAAAATCCCTTGTTGGCGTCAGTATTAGTCAGCTATTGCTACAATAATGCTGTATAAGAAATCTCCCCAAAACTTATGACAGTCACCTGTTCTTCTTGCTCATGTGCTATGAACTGTTTGGGGCTATTCTGCTTCAGGATGCAGTTAGGGTGGGCTTGGCTCTGGGATGCAAATTGCATTCAGATCTGCTCCACGTGAATTACTGTGTAGCCCAAACAGAAGGATCAGCAGCTACCTGGGGCAAACTCTTCTCAAGGCAATCACAGGAGTGCAAGAAGACTAGCAAAACCGCACAAGCATGTTGAAACCCTCTAGGTACTTCATGTCTGCTCATATCTCACTAATAAAAGCAAATGTATGACCAAGCCTAGATTCAGAGGAACAGGTGTGTACACTCCATCCCAAACGTGGCGGGGGTGGGGGAGTGAAGGGTGAATATTTGCACAACAGTTATCCAATGTGTTACAATTTCTTTTCACCACACCGAAACCCTTCTACACAGTCTCTTCATTTAATTCTCCCTCATTACTGCATTTGTGTGTAGCATCTGTTTCTTGTCGGAACGCTGATTAAGACTATATCATTCTCAAAAATTTCTATACATTTTCCAGTTTTCAGGAACACACATTAAGCTCCCCATTTTAGTGCCGCTTTTTTTCTTTCCTTTTTTGTGGGGGACCCCGCAAAAGTCCCTACTCCATCTATGGCATCAACCCTTTCCCACCTCTTGTGACCCATACTAACAACCTAGTTTGTATATTTCTATATTTTTCTTCATACCTAGCTAATCTTGTGTGTGTGTGTGTGTATTCATATGTAAGCTTTTTGGGGTTAATATCTATTTAACAAAAAAAGGGGCACATTATGCAGTTTTCTGCATATTATATTTCAAAACCTTGCAACAATCTCTCCAAATCAGCTGGCATAAATTTATCTTATTCCTTTTAAGTGCTGAATTATGTTCCATTGTATTGATTCTATTCCCCCCTTGATGAGTGAAGTGGATGATGTAATGCACTGCCCAGATCCCACCTTTAGGATTGAGGCACTCATTCCCCCAGCTTTTAGGAGTATAGGCTGCTGAGAGTCACAGCTGAATCACCCTCTAGGAATTGCTATGGGTTGGAGGGAGCTGCCCTGCCCAGGGGTACACTACTTCCTCCAGGTAAGACCACATCCAATGACTAGTCGGTGTGGAGGCACAAAGGCCTGGCCTCATCTCCTCCATTCATAATTTTTCTGAGTGGCCATCCTAGCTTTAGATATCCCTGTAGGACCAGCTGAGGCCTCTTTTGCAACTGCATAGCTCTTCAAATTCTCCCTTTACTCAAACCTGCTTCCCTCACTCTCTTACAAGTGTTTATGAGATCTGTTTCTCGGGGAGCTTACAAGTATAATATTTGGTTCTAGAAGTGGTCCTAAGATGCAGATTATGACATAGAATTTTAGAGCACAGTAACCTGCCAGCTGGCTAGAAATGGGGACTACATCACTGGTGGTAAGTGACATACTGATAACCCCTGTGATGTGGTCGTGGCGCAATTGTCAAAACTTTGGCTAGTGGTAAATTGAGATTGGACACCACTGGAAGGAAATTTCATGGAAGGTGAAATATCTCCGGAGTTTGAGTGGTCTTGAGTAAGTAGTAATTATAAAGATTGTGAAAACAGATGATTGTTACACAAGGCTATTGATGAACTGCAGAAAGAAAATGAAAGGCTAAGGATGATTAAACACCAATTTAGCATAAAGTCGAAAACCAAAGGATCTAGAAGCAGAAGGGAGAGAAGTCGAAGGACTGGACTGTGAGCTTCAGTCCTCTTTGTCCTGCAGTCATGGTCCAATTTTGCTTTCTACCATATAATAAGCCAACCCATGCATGAACTAAGCTCAGCATTTTCCCACCTCTTTCATGTACTCTGGAAAAATAACCCTAATTAAAAATGAGGCAAGGTTTATTCCATGGCCTTTTAACTTCACACCAGAGTACTGCCCTATAAGCCCTCTGAGGATCATCTGACTATCAGGATATTTAACTTTCCCAGCCATAGATGAAGTAGCAGAGGCTTTTTTCAGCACTCATGTTTTAACAGGTTGGCATGAAGAGAAACGGTAAGGAGCAACAGTTTTTGCTTTTCTGCCCATTGAAGAAAGTTATAGTTTCATTGTCCTGCAGGCTCTCAACCTGCTTTCTACCTAGATTAACAAGAGCAGTTCTGCACTCCCTTCTCCACTTAACAATCAAGGCTCCATAAATGTAAATGCTTTTTCTGAACCACCTGTCATTGTGCTGGTTCTCTGAAAAATGGATTAAATAGAACTTTGACAGGTGTTCACCAACAAATGTGCAGGATTCATGATTTGTAGGAATCAGGTATTGTGCTTTCAAGCGGCTTTTTGGAAGCAAGGAACTCTCTCCCCAAAGCCTCCTAGCTAATTTCTCCTTAACATCGCCTTGGCCAAAATCAGATCAAGATCCATTTCCGAAGGGGCACGGAACTGACTGGTTTGGAAGAGTCAGCATCCGGGACTGACTGATCACCAGTGGGGTCTCCATCACCAGGACCACCACAGGGCGATCTTTTCTGTTGGATAATGCGAGACTCAACATCAGCCACAGCACGGCAGGGGACACACCTCCTGAGCAAGTCATGGACCCCACACACGGGACCAGGGAGGGAGAGGTGCCATATTCATTGAGACTCAATTTCTTTTTGAACAGCGCCTGACATTTATTGAAAACAAGGAAAAGACGTTTGTCCAGGTAGTGTAGAAGAGCTGGGCAGAGTGCAGGGGTTACTGTGTGGAACAAAAGGCACACATCAGAGAGACAGCTGCACATTCAGAAGAGAACTGGATTCTGGGCGAAACGAACAGGTCCACAGGAGACAATGAGTGACTCGATTTGGCTGCCAGGCACCCCTGGGACCTGGCGGCCACCTGGCAGGAGCAGAAGATGTCTCTGGGAGGAGGGAGGGACTGGGTCCCGCCGAAGGTGAAAGGCTGGCCAGCCCCTCCAGGGCGGTGGCGAGCTGTTGGAAGCATTGTCCAGAGGCTGTGCTCAGCTCAGACACCTCCCGGGCGAGTCCAGACCGCTGAAGGCTGCAGGCTGTCGGTGGGATGCGGTGGATGGCGGTGGCGGTGGCGGCGGCAGCGCAGATCTCTGGGCACCTGTGTGGGGGCCTGGGAGTCTGGCAGAGGGCGGGCGGTTGGCAGCGGCAGGGCTGAGGGTGGTCTGTCCGGTGTGTAACAGGAGCCCGGCTTGCAGCTGGAGCGCACGACCGAGTCCAAGTCTGCAGGGGAGGGGCCGGGCTGGCCCGAGAGGGCTACGGCCGCTCCAGAGCCAGGCCCGGCGGCGGCAGCAGCGGGAACCTGGAGCGCTATTCCTGGAACAAAGGCAAGCACTACGCGGGAGGGGACACGAGCGCGGGGGAGATCACGGCGACCCGAAGGCGAGGGAGGGGGGAGGCGCGGCGGGAGGACGCCGCCTGTGGCGATCTGGGCGGCGGCGACTGGCACGGCGGACCCTCCCCCGGGCACCCGCCCCCAGGCCCGAGGGGCTCCCGGCCTAGAAGTCCTCGTCCTCCACCCATCCAAAGACCCGCTTCATCTCGGCCAGGAAGCCCCGGTAATCGTTGAGGAGGGGGCTCTGCTTCCTGATGTAGGGGATCACCCACTGCAGGGCGGGCCCGGTCAGCCGGGTGATGAGGAACGTCACCTTCAGGGCATCGTTGGTGAACAGGGTCTCGTCCACTAGCATGTAGGCACCCGTCTGCACGATAAACTCCGGGAGCCGGTCGGTGTCGCCGTCAAACGTCTCGGGGAAGGGGATCGGGTTTCTCCACCGACGCGTCTGGGGCCGAATGGGCAGGGCCAGGAGGGCCTTGATCAGCTGCACTCGGCCGTCCATCGCGCCTCGCTCGCTTCGCTGGTATCCCCAGGGCTCAGCAGAGGTCTGCGAGGAGGCGTGGCGGGAAGTGCGTGTGTGCGGAGGTGGACCCGAGCCCGGGGTGGGCGGGACCATGGGCGGTACCTGACGCTGTACGGCTCCGCCCACAGAGTCTGTGGTTGCTAGAGCGCAGGCGTGACGCTGCGGCCGAGTTGGGCGGGGTGGGAGTAGGGGAAAGAGGCGGGGCTAACGCCCGGTCCTGGAGGGTCAGAATCTGAGGGGCGGGGCCGAGGTTTCCAGAGGCGGAATGCGGGAGTCTTAAGTGGTCTAGGCTCCGCCGACGAGGCGGGTGGTCCGCAGTGCGCAGGCGCATCACGGGGTGGGGCGGGCACGCTAAGTTCGAAGAGGACCAGGTCCCCGCCCCGCGAAGGGGAAAGGGGCGTGGCCAAAGGGCGCTTGAAGGGGCGGGGCGTAAGCGAAGGGGCGGGGCCTAGGTTTCCCAAGGCGGGCCGCAGTCCAGGGGCGGAGACGAGGGGAGGGGCCCAGGACTTCTCTCTCTACAGGACTATGGCTGAGCCTCAGCACGTGGAGAACAGAGTTCCTCTTCTTGGAATTGAGGAGTCCTCCCTTTCACCCCTTCCGCCCCTCAGCCCTAGCGTAACCTTTGCCGACCCTCGGACCCGTACACCACTTGGGTGCAGTTCTGTGAACACGTTTTCCTACTTATCTTTGCATCTCTCAGTTGGAGACGTATCGCACCGCTGGTTGTAGGTGTGGTTGCCTTGACCATAATAGGAAAGGCCCAAATATTGGTCAACATAATTCAGAGCAGCATAGTCAGAGAATAATGCACCTGCACCATGACCAGTTAATGTAAAGAGGGTTAAATGATAAGAAATCTCTTAATTTGGTATATTAAGAGATCAAAAGAAGATTATCAGTATAGAAAACGAAAGACAAAAGTAAGAGGTGTTGGATGCTTTCCAAATATGACGTTATATATTTCCATACGTGAGAATAAGGGAAAGAAATAACTAAGACATTAACCAGTTGAAGGAGGGAAAACTAACCATTACAGGTTATATATGAATTCATTTGTGTGGCTGAAGACAAAATTAATATATATTCTTTACAGGCTTTCATATAATTGAGAAAGTAATCAGTTAAAATAGACAATACTCTTAATGACTCAATTCAGAAAAGCAACTAAAAAAATAGTGCCTAGGAATATACTTGAAAAATCGTAAAAGTCAAAGAACATTTTGAAATGCTAACGAGGGGATATACAGGAATACTCAGGCAAACACAAATGCATACCCAGGTCTGAAATAGGATGGCACAACATCTTAAAGATGTTAATTTTCCCTGTGTGAGGAGATAGAGGAGGTATGGACTTAGGTGCTGCCCCATACCAACAAGGTGACAGCAAATTTGTCTCCACCTTCTTGAGTTGCAACAGTGCTTGATGATCCCATGACCTTCAAGTGCAAAATATCTCTTGTGGGCCCGGCTAATACAGAATTATTCACAAGTAAAAAAAAATTCAAAGTATGTGAGACACTAGTTCTGTGACATTGGACATCAAGCAACCAGGGTAATATTCCCCACACGTGAAAAAACACTTAAAGTCAACTGTAGTATTGCCTCAGCTTACAGTCAGGAGCAAACATCCACCTTGCCTGTTTGTTTATGAGTGTGTGTTGGTTGGTTTGTTTACACTTGCTAATCCCAAATGGAAAGCAGATGTGAAAAGTCCTCCAAGATTCCCAAAGTTTTCTCTTGGTTTTTGCCCTGTAGGTTCTACCTTTCTGTTGAGGTAACACCTCCCTTCCCGTTATGTCTCTTTCCCCAAACCTAGGCCCCCTCTATCCAGAGCAGGCACCTCTTATTGCCACTGAGTCCCTCTGGGGGTGTTAGGGTGGAAGGTTGAACCAGCCCCAAGTTCTCCCTGGTCTGTGGATGGTGATAGCGCAGAGAACCTCCAACAGCTGAGGGAAGACACCGCACGCTTGGCTGGGCAGCCAGTGGACCCAGGCATCCAAGCCACATCTGAATTGTGACAAAGATTCATTACTGGATTTCCATCACATGCTTGGGAAGGCCATCTGTTGCCACCTGTGGCTATGCTAGGCTGAAATGGAGTCTATTTGGTAATAATACCCCAAATGTCACTGAACTTCTGCTCATCTGACTCCTCAGTCCCTTACAAGCTGCTCATCACCCAGAACAGCATCTCTGAGAATCTCTGAAGAGAGGAATACACACGGAAACAGAGCAGGACGCTATGGTCCTTCCCTCCCCACTTCCCCCCATGTCTTCCACCTGCCTTTTATCTGTAGAAAAGCTTTAGTCAAAGAATAAGTTTAATCAGAGAAGTGAGAAAATTTAGAAGCAAAGGAAAACAGTCAAACAGGACAAAATAATAATAACTTAATCATTAAGCGAAGTTAGTTCCTCCTTAAGGGCTATAGATAATATTCTGAGCCGTATCCTGTGAGCTGTCTTATAGATACTGAAACGCACACCAGGTGGAAGAAGTTAACTACATGATGACCAGGCTGTAGCCATGACATAAGCTGCCACAATTTCGAGAACTGTCCTCAAAGAAATGGGAACAAACCGACCCTGGAACTGAAGACTAACTGTACTTGAAACAATCAAGATGTCACTGATCGGACCACCGTATGACCAATTTCCAGATGACTGTCAGAGCTGACTGTTCTGTTTCTGCATGTAGCCCCCTCCCTCCACCTATACACCCCTGAAACTCTTGCCCACTGACTGTCAGTGGCGGGGAGTCGAGTCGACCTTTGGACAGGAGTTCTCCCCTGCCACCCACCTTGGTTGCCAGCCTCCGAAGTAAAGCAAACTTTCCTTTCCACCAGCCTTGCCTCTTATTGGCTTCAGAGCAGCGAGCAGTCGGACCCCACTTTCGATAACAACACTATGGGGACAGTATACTGGTTGGGATAAGGGTGAGCATAGCTGGGTGGGACTAGCTCACACCCTAATGGGCGACTCATTCCTTAACACAGAGCTTAATAATAGGGATATTAAAAAGTTCCAGGTGCTATGGAAGACCAGGGGAGCTTCTTTGACCTCTGCATGCTGAGGAACCCCTCAGGCAGGATGTGACACGTTGCAGCTTGGGGCCCTTTAGACTGGATGACATGAACTGACTTGCTGACACCTGCAGCCCAAGGTTTTCATAAAATCCCAGGGAAAGACCCGTTCCCACCCACCCAGTGGGCACATCTTCAGTCAGAACAGACCACAGAGGTCTTGCTCTCTTTTTCTCTAGAAGATTTTAAGGTCTGCAATGCAAACATTTCTTAGGCAGCTGAAAAGTCATCTCACAATTCTCTGGGACTGGGGTTCCTGAAACCAATTTTCAACTAAATATGCTAATTGGTACGATGTTTAATACATGATCAGACTGAGAGAGGAAATGTAATTCCAGTTTATTGAAAATTTCACACAAACAGTGGGTAGAGTATTGCAGACAATGCCGAAAAGATTCTGACTCCTCAGAGCCAGGTCTCACCTCTACACCCACTAAATTGCTTTCTACAACCACCCATGACTTTCTGCATTAGGGTTTTTTTCCTCACCCTTGGCGCATGCTGGACATGACCCAAAGCCAGCCGGAAGTGCGAGAGATTTATTACCCCTGGAAGTAGCTTTATTAAATAATAGTTGGGGTTTTGGTGGCTACATACGCCAGCTTCCTTGTCCCATACTTGAGATGGATTTGAGGTGCATTCTACACAGTCTCCCATAGTCCCCCCTCTCTGAATAAGCTCCAGTTACCCACAGCTCTCACCTCCTAGATCATCCCCCTTAACTGGTTGCCTTCCTTCTAAGGCTCATTTCCCCACACCCATACCACTGCTCCCTGGGATTCCCTCTCAAGTAAGCTATTTATATTCACGGGTCTGTCTCAGCGTCTGCTTCCTGGAAACACACACACAAAGACACCTCATGTATTAAAAATGCATTTAACTCACCCTGACACTCAAATGTTTCGCTGGAAGTAGAATTCTAGGCTCCAAGTTATTTTCCACCAATATTTGAAAGATACACTCTATACCATTATTTTACTCTTGGGCGTTCCTGCTTGCCTCATTATCTCCCTTTTACTTTTTCTCTATTGATGAAGTATAGCAGGAATATGAAAATGTATGGAATGTATGGGAAACAGTATAAGGAATGTCTGTATATTCACCTCCCAGCTAAGGAAATAAAACTTCAAACACAGTGACTACATTTGTCCCTCATGTAAACACTATCCTGAATTTGGGCTTTGCCATTCTCATGTCTGTGGAAGCCTTATGGAGAACAAGCAGGAGTCAAAACCCAATAATTTTGAAGCTCCCAGGTTGGTGGGCACATGGAGATGCAGGGAGAGTGGTGCGCCTGGCGAGGGCGTGGAAGCTCTGTGTCCTTTCCTCATACCTGGCATTATGCATCTCTTCCATCTGGCTGTTCCTGCGCTATATCCTTTTACAATAAACCGGTCATCTAGCACTGGAAAACCTCCTATGTTTGGTGGTTATGAAGCAGAGAGACACTGGAAAGAAATTACTTATAATTTACCAAACAAGGGAATTTTAACAGCAGTGATAAAAAGGTACAATATTGGGGATTTGATTATTCACCCCTTAAGCTTATTGTTGTCTCTTAGATGCATATATGGCAGAGTTTATAAATCCAGACTAGATTGCTCTCTCTATATCACGTGGATAGGAGATAAACTCTTTTTTTTTTAACATCTTTATTGGGGTATAATTGCTTTACAATGGTGTGTTAGTTTCTGCTTTATAACAAAGTGAATCAGTTATACGTATACATATGTTCCCATATCTCTTCCCTCTTGCGTCTCCCTCCCCCCACCCTCACTATCCCATCCCTCCAGGCTGTCACAAAGCACCAAGCCGATATCCCTGTGCCATGCGGCTGCTTCCCACTAGCTATCTACCTTACGTTTGTTAGTGTATATATGTCCATGCCTCTCTCTCGCCCTATCACAGCTCACCCTTCCCCCTCCCCATATCCATAAGTCCGTTCTCCAGTAGGTCTGTGTCTTTATTCTTGTCTTACCCCTAGGTTCTTCATGACATTTTTTCCCTTAAATTCCATATATATGTGTTAGCATACGGTATTTGTCTTTCTCTTTCTGACTTACTTCACTCTGTATGACAGACTCTAGGTCTATCCACCTCATTACAAATAGCTCAATTTCATTTCTTTTTATGGCTGAGTAATATTCCATTGTATATATGTGCCACATCTTCTTTATCCATTCATCCGACGATGGGCATTTAGGTTGTTTCCATCTCCGGGCTATTGTAAATAGAGCTGCAATGAACATTTTAGTACATGACACTTTTTTAATTTTGGTTTTCTCAGGGTATATGCCCAGTAGTGGGATTGCTGGGCCATATGGTAGTTCTGTTTGTAGTTTATTAAGGAACCTCCATACTGTTCTCCATAGTGGCTGAACCAATTCACATTCCCACCACCAGTGCAAGAGTGTTCCCTTTTCTCCACACCCTCTCAAGCATTTATTGTTTCTAGATTTTTTGATGATGGCCATTCTGACTGGTGTGAGATGATATCTCATTGTAGTTTTGATTTGCATTTCTGTAATGATTAATGATGTTGAGCATTCTTTCACGTGTTTGTTGGCAGTCTGTATATCTTCTTTGGAGAAATGTCTATTTAGGTCTTCTGCCCATTTTTGGATTGGGCTGTTTGTTTTTTTGTTATTGAGCTGCATGAGCTGCATGTATATTTTGGAGATTAATCCTTTCTCAGTTGCTTCATTTGCTACTTTACCAAATTCATTGATTAGCTCTAG